>NC_059102.1:200586473-200883973 GCF_020740685.1 Jaculus jaculus | reverse complement strand
TTCTTCATGCTGGAGGAATAATGGCTGCAGGCACTTGAAACACAACATAGAACCTCACATTATTGCCTCTTTCTTCAAATCAAATGACAACGAACAGTTTAAGAAAAAAGAAGTAGAGAATGAAGTATAAATGCTACATAAGGTACAAATATAGACTGAATTTCTTTCCCATTTGTCAACCTTAACTACATAAATAATCTTAAGGACCTTAACTTTTATTTTTAAACTTCCTTACTGAAAATAAAATTTTATGTGACTAGCACTCATTAGTTTTTTAAAATAAAACATCATCCAGAGACTTTTCTAATAATTGGACTGCACTTGTTTGGAAACCCATTAGCATTTCCTATTGAGTTGCAAATATGTAAATATTCAATTGAATAAATGGACTGCTATTCTTTTGTGATATTCTGAAGTTAATGTTCTTGAAGATAAGATCATGTATATCTTCACTATTTAAGCAAGATACATATTAAGGAGTTTGAAAGTATTTTCACATTTTATAAGTTTATTTATTTATTTAGAGTGAGAAAGAGAGAGAGAGAGAGAGAGTGGGCACCCCAGGGCCTCCAGCCACTGCAAACTCAAGACACCAGTGCCTTCTTGTGCATATGGTTTACGTGGGTCCTGGAGTATCAAACCAAGTTCTTGTAGATTTTGCTGGCAAATCCCTTAACGCCTAAGCCATCTCTACAGCCCTGAAAGTATTTTCTTATTATTTACTTGAGAATATGACTTTAAAGCTTCTAAAGTCCTTACAAGAAGCTTGCATTTTCTGAATTATATTGCCCTTAGCATAAAATAATAGCTTGAATTTTATAAAATCTGGGAACTTATAATGATCCTTTAATGTCAAAAATCAGGATACAATTTAATTTTTAATTTTTCTTTCCACTGTTCTTTGATGGATGTTAACTCTAGGGGCGTGTGTGTGTGTGTGTGTGTGTGTGTGTGTGTGTGTGCGTGTGTGTGTGTGTGTTTATGGGCACACCAGGTCTTCTTCCCTCTGTAAGTGTATGCCAGATACTTGTGCCACTTTTTAAAATCATTCTTACATAGCTACCTTTGGAATTGAACCAGGGCCAGCAAGCTTTGCAAGTAAGTGCCTTTAACCACTTATCAATCTTCCTAACCCTGAGATGCATCACTTTATCTGACCTGTTTCTCAAGGAACAGAAAGACCACAAAACACCAACTAGTGTGTTTAAAATGGCTAGACATTTTAAGGCAGATTGAGCATTATTATTCAGGGGATACATATCATTGGCATTAATGTTTCACATAGTTGTTTACTAGCAACACAAGATAAGATAAACAGAGCACACAGCCAGGAAGCTAGGATTAAACCAAATAAATCTCTCTTGACTCAAACCTAATAACCTGCTCCAAAAGTTCTCATAAATTATTAGCTTCAAAATCATTCAAGGTGTCTGAAACATAGTGTGTGTCATGGATGTACTTGAAGTTCACCTAAGAAACTGTATCATCAAAACGTGCCGAGAAAAATTGCCAGCAGCGATGCCACCTTGCAATGAATCATATATCTGCTTCAGAATTATAAAGTGTCTGAGAGCTATAATTTCATCTGCTTCTGCCTGCATATCATTTAAAACTTCATAGTCTCATGGAGAAAGAAAAGTAAAAACATTTGTCAACTCCACTTTTCCTTTCATGAAGACCCACTGTTTTCACAGCACCTTCTGGCTTCCTTATTTTAATTTGTGTTTCAGAGCTCATCTCTTTCTGCATGGACTACGTGTGGTCTATAGTTTATAAACACAGTAGTATAGTCAATTCTCAATTATCAGTCTGAATGGAAGCCTACGGTGGAACTGGTAATCCAAAATCATTTTATATTTGACTTTAGAATACATTATGTGAATTTTCCCTGGGAGGTTTACCTTCCTGCTAACACTTTGCTAGAACTAATATTAAAATATGTTTGCATGCTTTGAACTCATGCCAATTGACAGCAGTAGGGAGCAGCACAGGAGTGGATGGCAGAGGTAAGCTAGACTGAAATTAAACATGTCTACAAAAAATTGTCAATGTGGTTTCCAAACGTGGGTAATTGATAGTTGGTGACAGATTTATTTTTTAATCCTGAAGAAAAAAAATCATTTTGAAGTATCTGATGAATTCAGAAAACCATATTTTAAATATTAAGTAAAAGCAAGATTTTTATGTAAAGCCTACTTATCTGTGAATTGGAAATTCATTTATTTTTAAAAGAAAATATGAAACATTATTGTAAGTGGTTATTTTTGGCTACAAATTTATTACTATAAATTCATAGCTCATTCATATTCATATATTCACTTTGTCTTGATATGATGTTCAGGAATAAAATGATCATAATATATCATGAACAGTCATTTTTTTAATTATTACTTGGTATCCTTGTATACTACAGTTAGAACTATAATCGATAATGAACTAATCTACCAAATTAATATTAAAAAATTAAAGCCGGGTGTGGTGGTGCATGCCTTTAATCCCAGCACTCAGGAGGCAGAGGTAGGAGGATCACCTTGAGTTATAGGCCACCCTGAGACTACAGAGTGAATTCTAGGTCAGCCTGGACCCCAGAGTGAGACCCTACCTTGAAACCCCCCCACCACAAAAATTAAATCACTTCATTGACTATTATTTTTATTAATTTGTTTTCAATATTATCATAAAATGGCAAATATACTTTCTAACTTGGTCCCAATACCCTGGAAACATTATAGAAGATGAAACTGAAAGAATGTAAGTGCTAGCAAAAGGGGGAGAGATGGCTAGAGAGATGGCTTAGTGGTTAAGGTGCTTGCCTACAAAGCCCAAGAACTCAGGTTCAATTCCCTTGTACCCATGTAAGTCAGATGCACAGGATGGCACAAAGCATCTGAAGTTTCTTTGCAGTGGAGAGAGGCCCTGACACACCCATTCATTCTCTCTCTCTCTCTCTCTCTCTCTTTTTTTTATCTCTCTCTGTATCTGCTTCTCTCTCTCTCTCTCTCTCTCTCATGAATGAATGAATAAATAAAGAGGGAGGCAAGCTGCCCAGACATGACAAGGCCATTGCACTCATGAAATCATATCAGATGTGGTTGCCCACACAAAACCTGCAAGTGATGAGGCCAGACAACCTTCTTTTATAAACAGAGGGGCTTGAGAGGACACTCCTACCCTAATGAACTAATGATAGTTAAAGGTTTCCAAGGAGGTTGTCATTCTCTTCTAACACATTGGTACTATTAAGAGATAAAAGAAAAAGGAATACTGTGTGACTGAGAGGATAAGGAAGGATAATGTGGGATACATATGATCAAATTCTAATATCAATTTCTGAAGATGTCATAAACAAGTTGATATGTAAATATTCAGCTGAATAAGTGAACAGATAGTGTATTATAAGATTTATTTTAAAATTTAAATTTTAGGAAAATAAGATTACCTTTATTCCTTATTACTTATGCAGAATATAATTATAGTCAGTGTACTGAAGTGCTAAAGATTGAACCTAGGATCTTCTGTATCCTAACCAAGCACTCTACCACTGTGCTGTATACCCAGCCATAATACTAGGAATAATGATAATATTAATAATAAGAATAACTATTATTTACAGAGTAGATCACACCAAGTTTCCCAAGTTGTCTCTGACCTCACTCTGTAGAAAAGTCAAACTTAAAATTAAAATCCTTCTATCTTAGCTTCCCAAGTATCTGGGATTGCAAGATGTACGACCATACCTGCTCTATAGTCATTATTTAGAAATGTAAAGTTACTCTTTTATGTCTTGAGATGATTTTGGTTAAGAAATAAATATGTAATTATAGTTATCAAAATATGGTTAACATCGGCACTTGTGTTTTGTCAACATAATATCAAAACACTAAAAATAACCTGCTTAAGAAATACTTTGTCAGGGCTAGACAGATTGCTCAGTGGTTAAGGTGCTTGCCTGAAAAGCTTAAGTACTCTAGGTTTGATTCCCCATGCCTACATAAAGCCAGATACACAAGGTGGCACATGGGTCTGGAGTTGGCTTGCAGTGGCTAGAGGCCCTAGGATACCAATTCTCTTTCTCTCTCTCTTTTTCTCTGACTCTCACCCTCTCTTTTTCACAAAGAAATAAAATATTTAAAATAAATATTTCATTTCTTTTGTTATTTATTTGGAAAAATTAGGGTACCAGTGTCTAATTCGTACTCAGGATTGTGCTGGATTTCTAAGATCTGTTGCTAGGCAAGTTCAGGTAAGGCCTGACCTACAGCAGCTGGCTAGCTGCTGAGTCTAGTTTGGGGAAAGGCAGGTGGTGGCTGAGCTTTGTTAAAGGCAGAAGAAACAAATCTTAGGGCAAACTGAGTCTGTCATTACACCCAAAGAAATCCTGACATGCAGGCAGAAGGAGTTTCAGCTTAGGAGCAAGCTCCTTTGAACGTTCCTTGAATGGAAAGCTGTTCAGACACATTCCTAAATCCATTCCTTAAGGGTTTGTTTTTGTTCTTCTGTCTCCTAGTTCTGTACCTTCTTGTATTCTTTTCACCTCTACCCCTCTACTCTCATTATGGTCTATGATTTCTCAGAGCCTTAGACCTATCTAGAGAGCTCTGTACTTGTACTGGCACCCACAGTCAACCTTTGGAAGAAAGAAAGCCAGAGTGAGTGTAATGAAGAAATTTCCAGGACTGGAAAAACGGCCCAGGAGTTAAAGATGCTTATTTGCAAAGGCTGATGTTATGGGTTTAATTTCCTAGTACCACATAAAGCCAGCTGCACAGAGGTGGCACATAACTCTGGAGTTTGCTTGCAGTGGCAAGAGACTCTGGTGCACCCATTCCCACCCCCCCCCGTCTCACAAATAAATAGATTATTTAAAAAAGAACAAAATTTGTCAATTAACTTCAACAGACAAAAAGATAAGGTGAGGCAAACATTTTATTGAGCAAGATCTATGAAAAACACTTGGTATTCTAGCTTTACAGAGATATGGATTTTTTTAATGATTTAATTCTTATTTGATAGCAGATCTTCAGACTGATAAAATAAATTTGAGTGTGGCTGAGAGCTGGCTAGGATGAGAAAGGGGGGATGAGGTAGAATGTACATCATGTGGAAGGTCTACTTTGACAGCTGGGCATTTGCCTGGTGTGGTGGCATCGTTGATAAACTTCAGTTATTACATATTACTGAATATTTAGGAATACAAAATAATACATAGAAACTCTCACTCCAACTCTACAAAATGCAGATATTGGGAACTTGGTATGAAAATAGAAGAACCTTCTGTTTGGAAATCAGAGGCTGGAGAAATGTGCTTCAATTAATCAGGTCCTTTGATGCTATCAAAATAACTTATCTAAGTCTAGATGGCAGTTAATATCAATTTTCCATGTGATATTAAAAGCATGAAGCTGTTACCTGTTCCATTCTTTACCATGTCTGATTCATCTGCCATCCTGTCAGTTCTAAATATATCCACTTGTCTCTATGACCAATTTTGCTTTCCTAATCATAGCCTCCACTTGCTCTTTTCAGAGCAAGTGCAATAGGTTTGCAGCAGGTGTCCTTATTTCCTATTGAGTCCATTTTTCACAGAGCTGCCTGTAGTCATTTACAGATAGGAATCAGATCCTAGGGCCCCTGGAGATGGCTCAGAGGTAAAAGCATTCACTGTGCAAGTGTGAGGACCTGCATTTAGATCCGTAGAACCTATGTAATGCCAGATACAGTAGTGCACATCTGTAATATCTACACACCTATGGGTAAGATGGGAGGGAGCCAGGCAGATTGTGTACACTTGCTGGCCAGCTAATCTGGTGTACCTGAGGATTTGTAAATCTTTCGTTGGCTCTTATAACCGTCATGGCCATGTAGCTGTTACTCATTATGAGAACATCTTTGACACTAAGTATTGAACTTGTAATTTGAGTATGCTTTCCAAATATTCAACCTGATATTGAAGCATGCATGGGAGACTTAGTACATCTTTCTTGTGATGCAAAATTAGAAGACTGAATTTGTTTTTCTAGTAGAAAGTTCTCTTCAGTAGAAATAACATTTAAAGGCACTGTGTTGCATAATGGCATAAGCTGAGAATTGGTATGCTATGGAGTAATTATGTTCTGATGATGCATTGCAGTCGCTATCAAATGAGACTCAGACTGTTTGAAATAGGGTAACTAAGGAGAAGGCAATTGGATAAGTTGTGGGAGGGTCAGCTTTTATATTTGTTAATGGCCATGTTCCAAACAGTTCCTCGCTGGAGAATGTAGTGGGATGTTGTTCTCACTGTTTTTTCAAGAAAGGATGCCGGGAAGAAGTAATCCTTATACTTTGCTGGTGGGTATGGAGCTGTAAGTAGTACAGCCACTATAGAAATCAGGAAGAACATTCTCCACTAAAACTAAAATTGGAGCTGGGTGTAGTGGCATACACCTTTAATCCCAGTACTCAGGAGCTAGAGATAGGAGGATCACTACAAGTTCAAGGCCATCCTGAGACTACATAGTGAATTTCAGGTCAGCCTGAGCTTGAGTGAGACCCTACCTTAAAAAACAAAACAAAACAAAACAAAACAAAACAAAACCCTTGAAACTGGAGGGCTAGAGAGATGGCTTAGTTGCTATGCTGCTTACCTGTGACCTAAGGTCCTAGTACCCATGTAAGCCAGATGCCCAAGGTGGCACATGCTTCTGGAGACCCTTTGCAATGGCTAGAGACCCTGGAACACTCATTCTCTCTTTCCCTCTTCTTCTCCCTCTCATAAGTAAATAAAATACTTAAAAAAAAAACCTAAAAGTAGAACCCACATATAATTTAGCTATTCTATTCCTGATATTATATCCAAAACAATCTAAATCAACATACTAAAAAGATACCTGCTCATTTATGTTTAATGTGTTTAATTCATAATAAAGAAGTTATGAAAGATGCCTATAAGTCCATTGATGGAATAATAAAGAAAATGTGTATACATACACAGTGGCCTTTTATTTAACCATGTAAAGAATATATATAGAAAAAAATGATGGAATTGAAGATTATCATTATCATCTATCTATCAATCAATCTATCATCT
This sequence comes from Jaculus jaculus, assembly GCF_020740685.1. Taxonomy (NCBI): domain Eukaryota; kingdom Metazoa; phylum Chordata; class Mammalia; order Rodentia; family Dipodidae; genus Jaculus; species Jaculus jaculus. The sequence goes on along the minus strand of NC_059102.1, from coordinate 200,876,904 downwards.
ATCTATATAATTACTGTTTCAATAAACAAAATATATTAACATATGTTTAGAAATAAAAATAAGTAGAACTCTCAAAAGCATTATTAAACATGAATTTTTAAATAATGGTTTAAAAATAATTTGGGGCTTACAGAGTCATTGTATGTTCCTGTATATAATACATCTATTTCCATGTATTAATACAAAATTTTGTTACATACATAAACTAATCCTGACACATTTCTGTTTACTTCAGTGTATAATTCATTCAACTGCCTCCTTTTGCAGTCTCCATTCTAGGAAAACACATGGCATTCATCTGCTATGTCTCTTTGGCCTTTTCCTGATGGCAACAATTTCTCAGATTTAATATTGATGATCTTGACAAGTTTGAGGCATGTTGGTCATGTGCTTTACAGAATGGCCTTCAATTGGGATTCCTTAATGTTTACTTCATTAGTAGAGCAGCATAGACCAAAGAGAAACAGTACCATTCTCATCAAATGAAAAGGGAACATGCAACCAACATGACTTACTCTTGTTAATGTTAACCTTGACTAACTTAAGGTAGTGTTTGTCAGGTTTCTCTGCTTGTAAACTCACTCTCTTCCTCCCTTCCCATGCTGTGTCCCTATGTGTAGCTTGCACTTAGTGAAGATGCTTCATCCTGTACCTTTCTAAGAGCAGAAAATCTACAGAAAACATTTGGAATTTGTCTAAAAAAAAAAAAAAAGATGTTTCTCTCTTCTCTTTATTTTATTTATTTTTTTTTAATTTTTATTTTGTTTATTTTTACTTATTTATTTGAGAACAAGAGGGGGGGGAGAGAGAGAGAATGGGCATGCCAGGGCTTTCAGCCACTTCTAACAACTCCAGACAGGTGTGCCCCCTTGTGCATCTGGGTAACGTGGGTCCTGGGGAATCGAGCCTCGAACCAGGGTCCTTAGGCTTCACAGGCAAGTGCATAACCGCTAAGCCATCTCTCCAGCCCTCTCTTCTCTTATGTATCTATTTAATCATTAACTTTTTTCAGTCTGGACTCCTGGACATTTACTTTCTATTTTGTGTTATAATTCAATACTGTTTTGTTTTACTAACATACTGTTGTGCCAATTGTTCTAGAGGGGACTAGTGGCTTCATTTGCATGCAGTCATTGCAGTTTTTGTTAAGATTTTAGTTTCTTAATTTTCTTGGAAAAGTTGCTTCAAAATAGATTTTATATATTTCCTGTTTCATCCCGGAATCAGCCATTTTCCCATGGACCTCAGTTCCTTTTTCATACCTAAAAATTATAACAGAAGTTAAGTCCTAAGTGTTTGATATTTCAAGTTAGAATATTGAAAAACATAATTCATAATATGTTTGAATAACTATATTTTAAATAAAAACTTTGATCTTAATTGCTATTTGAATGCTATTAACATTTTACCAGTAAGCTAAAAGAAAAAAAAAACAGTAACGGTATAATTATCTACTATTCAGAAACTAATTTATGTAAACTTTTTTACATACAAATGCCTAGATTTATAAAAAGAAAAGGTAGAAACACAAAGGGAGAGTACATTTCTCTATTTTTTGCTCATTAACCAAGGATTCCAACTATTTTCCTACTTTTAAGATCTAGGTTATCCTATTTATTTATTTATTATTTTACACCTATTGTACCTTAAAAACAAATTGCATTCAATGTCACTCACATAGATTTTTAGTGGAATAAACAACTAAATTTTATTCAATGGAAAATATCCATCTTGTTAGGAAGAGAGGATTGCATGTTCTTGCTTTAGTTCCTAGTTATATATAAAATGAGACTTCATTCAGAATTAATTGTGAGACTGCATGAATTTATCTAATCATCAAGTTATTTGCCTTAAGCAATATTGGTAATTTTTCAAATTTTATTCATACCAAGTACATTTAGCTTTAAATATTATATATAATAATTTTTAATAATTCAGAAAAAAATTAAAGATACTTTAGATCATCTGAGCTTTATTTAAATCATATAAACAATTCCAACTCCATAATTCTCTTCATTCGATTTTTCTTGGCTAGTTATTTATTGAAATGCTGAAGAAAAGCTGTAAGAAATATAATTTAACCATGTATTGCTGAGGATTTGGTGTTGGCCAAATTACCAGCACAGAGCTCCATACTGCCAGGATTGCTTTCTGGGAATGTAAAGCATGGAGAGAAGGACTAGTGGTAGATTTTAGTTTGGGTAGGGGCCATTCTGTAAGATTTATATTCTCTACAGAAGGCCAAGCATAAAGCACTGTAGTTACGACTCACTTTTTCCCCAATTGTGGAATAAAAATGAAGTAGGTAGGTTTTGAATAATCTTAATAATTAAACAGCTAAGCCAATTAGGTTGTTTACACCTGCTATTTTGTCTATTCAGGATTTATTAGAAGCAAGGACATAATTGCTCAGGGTTAATGTTTAAGAAATGCAAATCCTAATAAGTAGTACACCGAATTCTATTCCTTCAAAGGGGAAGAGAATGAGTGCTGCTATACAGAGAGACACATGGGGAAGACTCACAGGCACATACCTCAGAGAGTTCTGAGCATTCTGACAACCACATTTAATTATTGAGTTTTTTCTTTCTTACATTCTGCTTAGGATTCAACCTGATTATATATGGACATTCAGTTTCCATAGTCACAACTTCCTGCTGGTGTTCTGGGAAGCTAATTGTTATAGGAATTTTGGACACAGGTCCCATAGTGCTTACCACCCTTCATCCTGTCCTCTCTCTCCTGGGATTATTTTGTCCTTAATTGCACACTGGATCCTCCTTTCAATTTTTGTGCAAGTCCTCCTTGTATCCCAAGTGGCCACAAATACTGTCAAAGCATTCAATAAATAAATATGTTGCTGACTGGATGAATGTTTAAGTAAATAAATGAATAAGTGGGTAGAAGATGAAGGATAGGAACTTATTTTTACAATGCTTACTACAAACCAAATGCAGATCATGTTGGGAGAACAGACAAATTTTAATCTATTTACTAAAAAAATATAGCAGATCATTGATTTAAGGGACATTTTAATGATATCGATATTATCTTTAATAAAATTGGTACTAGTTTTCCTTTATAGTTATGCCTATTTTTAAAAGGTCTCAGAAATCATTCAGTTGAAAAATGTTATGCCCCCTACTTAATTAATCTAATTATGAAACCCATTCATCAAGATAAAATGAACATTTCACAAAGTACCTATATAGCAATATCTTCCCCATGCTAAATCCTCTCTGATTCTGCAAATATACAAAAAGGATATTTCACATTCCCAGAGGAAAGCATAGTTCAAGGAGTTATGATCATTCCTATTATGCTTTTTGGTGCTCTGGATTGGACTTAGGCCCTCACACATGCTCAGCATGCTCTTCACCACTGAGCTGTAGCCCCAGCTCAAGCAGTTTTATATTAAGAATTTATGCAGTACAAAAGTAAATATATAGGTGTTTTGCTGGTAACTTAATGTGGACAAAGGCAGGATTTTGTTTTTAGAGCTTTAGCAAGTTCAATTTTATATTACCATAACTAGAAAGGATGCGGCATTGGTACGAAATAGGTTTTCTTAGCCACCATCTATATTAGCTGTGACATGGAAATTGCTTTGCTTCTCAGGTCCTCAGTTTACTAAATCTTAAAGTAGAGATTGTAACACCTGCATTATGTGGAAGTTGTGTGATGCTAAATATTTCAAGCAAGCTGCTAACACAGTGCTTGAAATACATATTACATTTTTTATCCCCTACTCTCTAGGTGCACTTGGAAGTGATAACACCATTTGCTCCTGAGATCTTTGGCTTCCATCTTTCCTAATGAATTGATACTGGCTCACTCTTTGAGTGCTTACCTAGAGGTTTCTTGAGTTATTTGTGTTTTCACAAATATAAGTAGCACTGGCTTATTCTACTCCCCACAATTTCTACCTGCCATTTTAAAGTTATAGGGCATACATGGTAGTTGAATGTCTCACAAAGAAGCTCTTCTCAGAAAATATTTGCCAAATTCCCAGGGTAAACTGTAGCCATAATAGCAATATAAAATTCTGACTTGACCATTGAACCAGGAGTCAGGAAACTTGGAAGTGATTTCTAACTTGGTGGTAGACTCCCTTTCTTAATCAAAGCTCTGTTAGTATTTTCAAAAAGGTCATCTTTCTCTGCTTCTTTTGGGGGAAAGTGAGGTTTATACAGGACTTTGAACTCAGCAAAGACAAATATAGACATATAAAGTTTTATTACCTCTAGAAAGAATTCTCTGCACTTGTTAAGGGGAAGTCTAACTTTATCCATACCCGTTGGCCTATCTGGTGTTGGTAAGTTGATGAAGCTCTGATTAAGGTTTTATGAGGCAATCTGTAACTGGGAGCAGGGTTCACAGGGGTCCCCTTCCTATTTCCTCATTCCATATTTCTTATTGAAATTTAATTCTGTACTTTCATGAACCACTGCCCTTTTTTAATCCAATGGAAAAAGTCCATGTGCCTACACATAAAGATATTCCTTATTAAATAATTCTGCACACTTGAACCTACTGGTAGAATAGACTAATGGGAGCTCTTTCAAAGATATATTAACTCCTAATGCGATGGAGTGCCCAGGAGAATCAAATTATTCAGTCGTCCAAATGTCTGAGGAACTAATGACATGGCAGAAATAAAGAAATTGACCACTTCCTCATAGGAAAGATAAGGATTTATTTCTAATTTAACAGTTTCCCACCAGATTGCCTATCTTCCAAATGATAGTTGGAGGAGCCATAGGATGAAATGGATTCCTGTGTTTTATGTAGCAATATCTCCTCTGACTCTAATATGTATATAGTTATTTGGGTGTATATGATTTTGTGTATCCATGTGTCTATGTGCTTGTTCTTTTATGTGCAGGAGCACATAGCTGTTAGAGGCAGAGTACAACCTTGATTATTGTTTTCCAGGTGTTATCCATGTTTTTATGAGACAAGCTCTCTCATTGTCCTTGAACTTGTCAATTAGGCTGGCCAAGCTGGTCAGGAAGCCCCAGGACTTACTGTCTCTGCCTTCCTGGCATTACAAGTATGTGCCACCATGTTCATCTTTATAAACATAGATTCAGGATAGTAAACTCAGGTCCTCTTTTGCATGGCAAACACTTAACTGACTGAGCCATCTCCTCAGCTCATTGCTTTGTTTTGTATTTTTACTCCTGATATTGAGTCTCCCTGTATAGTTCAGGCTAACAAAACTCACTACATGTAGTCATTCTCCTACTTTAGGCTCTCAAGTGCTAGCAAGACAAGTGTGAGTTACTACATATGGATTTTATATATATATATATCTTTGTGTGTATGTGCATATTTACAGATTTTTAGGAATGCTCTTATAAAGATATTGTACTAGGGCTGAGGAGATGGTCATTGGTTAGAGGCACTTGCTTGCAAGGTCTGCTGTCCTGGATTTGATTTCCCAGTGCCCAGGTACAGCCATATACACAAAGAGGCAATGCACCTGGGGATCATTTGCAGAGGCAAGAGTGCCTGACATGCCCATCATGCTCAGTTGCTCTCTCTCTCTCTTTTTTGATCTCTCTCTCCTTGCAAATAAATAAATAAATACTTTTTAAAATATGCTGTATTAATGTCTTAGAGAGCATAAATAGAAATTTTCAGGTAAGATGAGGAAGAAAGAGAAGCTTACTTAAGATTTATGAAACATCTCTTATCTTCAAAATGGTTGTACAGTTGGGCATGGTGTCACACACCTTTAATCCCAGCACTTGGGAGGCAAAAGTAGTAGGATCAAGGCCACCCTGAAACTGCATAGTTACTGTTGCAGACAACTTAAGGTTCAGTGAGATGAACTTCCAGACCAGGCACAATTATGGAGGAAAGGATATTTATTGAAGCTTACAGATCCAGGGGAAGTTCCATAATGGCAGAAGAAGCTGGCCTGCCTTCACAGGACCAAGGAGAGAGAGAGAGAGAGAGAGAGAGAAGCACAAGCCAAAAGGTAAAAAGCTTCAACACACTTCAGGAACTCCAGCTAGGCACACTTTGCATATCTTTAGATTGAAATCTGAAACCCACCACCACACCTTAAGATCTACCCAGTGACACTGCCTCCAGCCAGGTGGCTAAAGATGCAAACTACAAACAAATAAACAGCTGAATGTACTGGGTGCCATAGATTCAGACCACCACAGTTAGTTACAGGACAGCCTGGGCTAGAGTGAGAGCCTACCTCCCAAAAAGGAAACAAACAAACAAATAAAACCTAACCCAATATATCTGTACATTATAATTCATCATCAGACAGGAATAAGAGAGGAAGGGGCCATCTTATCCAAAGGCATAATTGACTTCAAACCAGGGAGAAAGAGGTCTCTCACTGAGATAAGTTTAAAGATACTGCTGCTGAACAGGTAGACCCTCATGAATGTATTTACTGAGCACCCATTATACCCAGGCATTGTGCTGTTCTTATGGGTTCAATCGCAAACTACACAGACAAGGATTATGGCTTATACTTTCTGTAATCTAGCTCAAGAAGGAGACATACTACATAAATCTTTAACACAATCGAGTGGAAATGTTTATCTTGACATTATGATTAAAACCCAAAATTGAGGATTATAGGGGCAAATACCCCTCATTTTAAAAATAGCTTTCATGAACAATAGCAATTAGAATCAGACATCTTCCTTTCCCATAGTTAATAAATTGTTGCCAAACCTGCCTTCCCATCCCATCCTGCTGTGTATATAGAGAGAACTGGAGAGGGAAGGAGTAGTTGGAGAGACTTTGTGTGAATGGAAAGTAGTGTTCAAGTGCGAGACTTCTCTTCCTTCTTCAGTTAAGAATAACAGGGGTAATTCCCCAAGATCAAGTCATGCTAGCTTGACTTGTGCATGTACAAGAAACAGGCATTCTTGTTTCTCGTTCAACATCTAATTAGAGAGTAGATTTGATGAAGTGTTAATTAGTTTGCTGATATATTCATTTATTCAAACAAAATGTTCTTGAAGATCCATTATGTACTTAATAGAGAGATTCTAATAACTGAAAAATAGTGACATAACACAAAATGCCTGGCTTGATGAAAAATGAAGCTAATGATACATCATGTTTATGTGTTTGGGGAGAGGGACAACAAAATACTCATTAAATATGTCAAGAGGTAATGACCACTATAAAGAAAATATAATGTAAAAGATTGGGTGCTACCTGTTGGTATGAGTAGTTAAGGTAGGTCTCTCCGATACAGTAGCCTGTGAGTAAGGTTTAATAGAGCATGTTTGAGCTATGGAGGTATTAGGGGAATGTCATGGTAAATGAAATATATAGGCCAAAGATAGGGGTATATTTGTAATGCCTAGCAACCTTGAGGAGGTCCATGTGGCTAGATCAAAGTAAAGATAGACAAGGTGACATCGAGGAGGATGAATTCTTTAGTTTTGTAAATATATGTAAAGTATCTTTACTGGGGCTTAAATTAGAAGCAGAAATTTAAAATTTTTGAGCAAAAAGATAATATGCTGTCTTTTCTATTAGTATTTGGTCACCCTTTCTATTATGTCTGATAGATGCCAGGGACCATGGGTACCAGTGTGAGTTCAATTAGAGAAGTCATTGCAAGAATTTAGGAGAACAATAATAGATTGGCAATGATGCTCAATGCTATAAGCCTGTTTGGACAGAAAGCAAGAGAACTGAAAACGTTGGAGTGGAGCAGTGCATATGAACACTATTTGGTACTATGATAAAGCTACAAGAGTTCCCCATATGGGATAGAGAGATAGCTTAGCAGTTAAGTTCCTTGCATGCAAAGCCAAAGGACCCAGGATCAATTCTCCAAGATCCACATAAGCTAGAAACACAAGGTAGTGTGTGAGAGTGGAGTTCATTTACAGCAGCTGGAGGTCCTGGAATGTCCATTTTCTCTATCTCCTTCTCTCTCTCATAAATAAAATAAAATGTAATAAAATAGAGTTTCCCATAGGTAATATAGGCAAAAAATAAAACACACACACACACAGTTGATATTGAACACTACTGATTTCCACTTCCAAGAAGGTAAAGTAAGAATCCTCAGTGGTAAGGTGCTGTGAGGGGAAAAACTATCAACCACTGATGTGTGAGTGGAAAGAAGAGGTGGATCAAGGATGGGGCATCCTAGGACTGTATAACCGGGAAACTCTTCTTGGTAGTTTAAGATATTCAGCTATATGTCCTACAAGAGAACTGACATTTGATGTTATGAAACGCAAAATAAATGCCCAGTAAAGTGGAGCAATCTAAGGATATACAGAAACTGACAGAGACAGAGGAGAGGTGATTCAGACCATGGCTTCTGGGTAAACCAAAACATCCTTCCTCTCTAGACTCATCTGAGAGAACTACAGCTGAGAAGAAAGAAGAGAGAAATTTTGAATCTGGTGTAAGATTGGATATCTCTCTCTCTCTCTCTCTCTCTCTCTCTCTCTCTCTCTCTCTCTCTCTCTCCAATACAGTTTAAAATTAATATTTTTATTTTGCACACAAAATACTAGATTTCTTTATATTTTTCATAAGTTTATCACAGAAATTTGTTCAGATCATTACACTTGCATAAATTGTGGTTCTATGATGTCTAAATTTCTATGAGATTTGCTTAAGATATTATTTGTGAGCCACAGAGGAAGATTTTGTGAAGGGAGATGAGAACACAGGAAATGGGGAGGGTGGACTGTTTATACACTTCAACCTGGATCTGTTCTAAGCCAATCTGCTTGGTAACAACACAAAGGAGCATGAACAGGTAAGCTTGGGAAAGTTGCTCAAGAAGACTGTCTCATTCTGGGAAGTTAGACAGCAATTCTTGAGAAATCATACCTTAGTTTCAGAACAGAAGATAGAGTGGACAAAGTTCATGACACCAGGGTGGGAGACAAAGGGGTTTGGGTGAAGAAAACTTGGAGAAAATTACTGTATGTTATGGAGGCCACATGACCACAAGGGAACTTAAAGCCTTAGTTTAAATTGCTGTCTTGGCAGGGCATGGTGATGCATGCCTTTAATCCTAACACACTGGATCACTCTGAGGTCAAGGCCAGCCTGAGACTACATAGTGAATACCAGGTCAGCCTGGGCTAAAAGTAGACCTTAGATTGAAAAACCAAAAATAAATAAATAACTAAGTAAGTGAGTAAGTAAATAAATTAATTAATTAAAAAATACCATCTTTATTCTAGGGCTCAGCAATTGGTTAGTGAATGACCATTTCATACAAAAAAGTTCAAATTTTCTTATTTCTGATCTAAATCATTTCAGAAACGATCTTTTCTGTAATTCCAAATATCCTTAATCTTTTGTATAATATGCTATATATCAGTAAGTTATTCCAAGTTAAAACTAACCATGTAGATTTTCAAAATCTTTGTGTGAACTTCCGAGCAACTTGATACCTCATGCATGATAAAGTTTAATTAACTGTGTTCTAGGGGTTTAATGAAGTTTCAGGTTTTATGACAAGGTTTTAGCTTTATAACTGATAACAATAACAGTTTTGGTTGTTGATGATAATGGTGAAGTCAAGAGAGGAGGTTACGTTATTGGATCCAACAAAAATAGTTTGGGAGGTAGAGAGACAGCTCAGCAGTTAAGGTACATTCTTGCAATGTCAACCAACTGGGATTGTATTCCCCAGTACCCACATAAAGCTGGATGCACAAAGTGGTGCATAATTCTGGAATTTAGTTTGCAGTGGCTAGAGGCCCTGGTGCATCCATTCTCTCTCTCTCTCTCTCTCTCTCTCTCTCTCTTGCAAATAAATTAAAAAATGTTTAAAAAATAGTTTGGAGGCTAGAGATATGGCTAGGTGGTTGAGGTTCTTGCCTGTGAAGCCTAAAGATTCATGTATGACTCTCTAGGTCCCACGGAAGCCAGATGCATAGTGATACAAGATTGAAAGGTCACACATGCACACAAGATGATGCATACATCTGGAGTTCGATTATAATGGCCGGAGGCCCTGATGCACCAATCCTCTCCCCTCTCATAAAAAAAAAAAAAGTTTGGAGTGGTCGTAAAAATGAATAATTAGGGGAGTGGTCTGCCTATTGCAGAAGAAAATAATGAAAGATTTTTCTTTAAGGCTTAAAAGTAGCAAAATAATATAAAAGTAAGTTGTTTCAAAAATATTAAAGAAAAATAAATTGTATTTTCTAGTAATTAATGGATATCTTGTATTTTGTGTGAGGGGTTCATTAGAGAAGACAAAAAGAATATGGGGAGGCAGACCAAAAAGGAATTTTATGTGCCAAAGGAAAATGGGTTGAAGTGGTAGTTTCTTCTCCTGTAAGAAGCCATTAACTAGAAAACCAATCAGTCTTTAAAGCACCAAGAGAAAGTATGGGAGAAAATGTTAATAATATGAATATGAATGTGAATATTGGCTTTGTGTCCAACTCTTCTTTCCCAGAGGGAGACTGGTCGTTCATTGCATTGATGACAAAACATCTGTATAAGACTGTGTGTAGCTAGGCATAGTGGTGCATGACTTTAATCCTAGCACTCAGAAGGCAAATGTAGGAGGATCACTGTGAGTTCGAGGCCACCCTGGGAATACATAGTGAATTCCAGGTCAGCCTGGGCCAGATTAAGACCCTACCTTGAAAAACCAAAAAAAGAAAAAAGAAAAAAAAGGGGGGGGTGCATTTTTTTTGTATTATTTCTTATGATATTTTTTTTTATTTGAAACCCTGAAACTATAATTTATGGGTCATTGTACTGTTACATACTAGGTAACAAATATGAAAACTCCTTAGTCTTAAGACAACTTGCTTGAAATACCCTTCCTTTCTGACCCAATGAACAGGGGCAAAGAACATGGAAGACACATTTATCCTTTGGTTTATACCTCAGCCAACTTTGTAGCTGGAACTTTGTAACTTTCCCTCCTCTGACAATTCTTATTTCTCTAGGAACAATGGCTCTTTATGTCATTCTAGAAGGGCCTACTTGGGAGGATAAGGCAATAACACTGTAAGTTCAAGGCAAGCCCAGGCAATTTAGCAAGACCCACTATCAAATGTTAAAAAAAGGGCTGTAGATACAGCTCAATGAGAGTGTTTGTGTAACATGTACAAGATCCTAGATTGAATCCCTAATACCACAAAAACTTACCTCTAGTGTTATAACATTTGAAAAAAGCCTTTCCTTTTGAACTCTGGATAATTTAAGTTAGCAGAGATATATGAAAGTCTTCAACAAATTTTAGAATCCCTAAAAATGTAAGAAATAATCATAAATATAGACATGTATACTATGTAGTAATAGTCATTCTTTTATATACAACTGGCCAGAAAAAAACAGGCTTTTCTTCTGTCTTGATGATTTTACAAAACTGAAGTTATTTTAAGACAATTAATTTCTAGTCATTTAGTAACAGAAGATACAGATAGCAAGGTTTTAGTAGTTCCATTTGTTTTTCTCATCTGATGCCTAAAACAGGCACATGAAATTGACTGCCTGGTGCCACACTATGAGTTGATAAAATGGATATTCTTCAAGCCAAGACTCTACAGGTCATTTTCCTTTTTTTTTTTTTTTTTTTTTTTTAATTTCCCTCATCTAAGTACCACACATTACTTCCTATATAGGACTGGAGTTTACCAGGATGCTGATCCTTGAAAACAAAATTTCTGATAATAATTATTATAAAAGTTATTCTAGCACCAACATCTAACTTTGACCTCTCCTATTAGGTAGTAACTATGGATATTTTCAGCGCATTATATGCAAATGAATTTATTGTTAGGATAAAATTGATAAATCACTAGCTGTGGTTTATAAGACCCGCCATTGGATCCTCTTGGCCAACTCTGACCATTACACATTTTGGTTATAATCTATTTTTCTCTTTAATCTCAATGACAAGATGTTTTCTTACTGTAGTGATTTCCTTCTCAGCTAAGTGTGATCATTAGCTATCAAACTCTTATTCAAACTCAAGACCATTGGAGGCCATGTAAAGTACACCACATTCTTGCAGGGATGATCCTCATACAGATACCATGGTCTAAATTAATGGTGTCTATTGGAGTTGAGGGCTGAGCACCAGTCCTGAATATTGACAACTCTGCTTTATCCCTTCAGTTTCTGCTTAAGTGAAAAAGCGAAGTGGTTTGCATGTAAAATGCCGCCTATAACCTCATGTGCTGGTTATTACAGCTGGTACTTAATTCCCAGATGGTGAAGCCTTTGGGAAGTGGAGCCTTGCTGTAGAAACTCTGTCCAGAGGGCTGGGTACTGTGCTGTTGTTAGCCCAGCTCTCCTTGCTATACTCAGACCACTCTGGCTACTTTCTGTTTAATGATGTAGAAATATGCTGCCAAAATGTCAGTTTCTGCCATATTTTTCCAACCATGATGGAACTTCTTGAAAATGTAAATTGTAAATAAACCATTTCCTTTCATGAACTGTGTTTTGTCCCATTACTTAGAAGGTAACTGCTACACAAAGCTTTGAGGGGGCATTGTGTGCTTTTCCTCTCCTTCATCCTGAGTGCTTGCATTTATATTTCTACAGCAACTACAAGGTCATGTCCCTTACAGCACTTAACATTGTAATTATTTGTTTAATGTCTTTATTCTCTGCTACAGGAAATGCCTCATAAACAAAGAATCTCAGCTGTATTGTTTGCTGAATTACCAGCACCTTTGATGATGGCTGGAACTACTCAATTAATAATTTGCTACAGTTCACCCCCTCTGTGTAAAATAGTCATTTAAAACAGAATGTCTTAGTGTGTTTAATGTGCTCCATTTGAGTAAAGGTTAGAGAAGAAAGAATATAGGGCCGAGACCATCAGAAATAGACTAGATGACATGCAAACCTAATTCTTAGCTTTATAGCTAAGCCAGGACCTGTGGAAAAGAAAGGTGTTCTGCTACCACTGTCTTTGAGGATAATTTTGGTATGACTTTTTTTTTTTCTTACATGATCACTTGTGAGGTTTTAGGTATCATATTTCTTATTTTCTTTAGATTTCAGACTACTTTTATTCTGTGTCTCAAAGTTATAATCATCCTGATTCTGCTTACTGTCTCAATCCCAAAGCAGAAAATAACCACCTGACATTTAAATATGTAATTGAGGGGAAACGAGTAGCTATTTTAGATGCTGAATCCCTTGCAGCAGGAGGATAAGAGAGGACAATAGGGTGAATATGATCAAAATACATTGCAGGCAAAGTCTGTAACAGCTGAGCCATCCCTCCAGTCACACAAAATACGTTACATACATGTATAAAACTGCCAGAGTAAGTTAAAAAAATAAAATGATACAAACATTTATTTCAATAAAAAGGCAAATGAGTCTCTGAAAGTCATTAGGTATGGTATCAGACTCAGTTGTGAGCAATTAGGGTTAATATTAAAAACAGAGTTACAGAAAGACACCTCTAATTTGTGAAATATAAAACAGGTGTTCACATCCATGGTCATTATGAAAATTGAAATGATAACCTAGACCAGTTTCTTTCTTAAGAAACACACAACACACTCACATACACACACATACATACACACGTGCACACACACACTCCTTACTCCTACAAAGAATATTACTTGAAAGGCATATTATCTTTGTTGTAGAATCAAGATGCATTGAAAACAAGTTCTACTTTTATGCCCAGTCTGTTTGGATTTTTTTTTTTTTTTTTTTTTTTAGAATTTGAAAAGGACATTATGTCCCTCATTACATGTTTTCTTAAAAGTAACTCATATTCCCCCATCAAGGAGGGTCCCTGCAGAAGGGGAGGACAGGGAGAAGGGTAATGATGGTACCAACATGTCTGCATACACTGTGTACCTAGCTAATGTATAATAATAATAATAATAATAATAATAATAATAATAATAATAATAATAAAATGTAACTAAGATTTTCTTGAATTAACAAATTTTATGATTGGTAAGAATGAGGGAAAAAGGATCCCATATTATATTATATGCTAAGATGTACCTTAGTATCCACCTACTTTGTAGTATTGATCCCGGGTTACCTGAGATATTCTTTAAAAAAATCATTTCGCTTTCTGTCGTGCATGCTGGCTACCTCCTCCATTTACTGACAGCTACTAATGAGGGATCACTTCCTAAGATCATTACTAGAAATAAGTTCCCTTGTAAAAATTAATCTATTGGTGCCATGTAATGCAAAATTTCAATTATTCATTTATCTTATTTATTATGCTACATGGAGGGCTTTTAAACATCTAGCTGCCTGACTTCAGAATGCATGATTTTTAATGATCACTGAGAAAGAAATAATAGTTTAATATGTCTCTTCTATGATACTTGGGATACTACTTTAAAAAGTATCTTTTTCATTTGGAACATAAATTAAGTTTATCAAAAAAACATATTAAATGCTGGGTGTGGTGGCACATATCTTTAATCCCAACACTTGGGAGGCAGAGGTAGGAGGACTGTCAGGAGTTTGAGGCCACCCTGAGACTACATAGTGAATTTCAGGTCAGCGTGAGATAGAGTGAGATCCCACCTCAAGAAAACAAATTAAAAAAAAAAAAGTGTAATCTTTTATGAGATGAAAATGCTTCTTTATGTGTGCTGTTTTGGTTGTTTCATGACACATTTGATCGTCTTTTAAGGCTATTTAGGAAGTTTGTAATTTAGGACAACAAGATTGAAATGTAATAAAAACCATCCTCTTCCAAGACTTCCATCTAATTTTACTTCATTCAGCAAATATTTGTCACCTTACTGTGTACATAGCACTGGACCTACCAAACTCTGGCCACAAGTAGCCATCTTTGAAGTATTTCTCCTGCTCACAAAAGGGGCCAAATGGGCAGAGGCTGGCCAGTGGGGCCTCCTAGTACCTGGTTAATAAGAAGTATCTTTCCTTCTAAGACAGGCATGAGAACATTTTTGTACCACTTATCATACAGTTTAGATGATACTGGCCTTAATAACAATTTAACTCCCATGTCATTATATTCATCTTGGCCTATCAAATATAAGTTGTTATGTTCACTAAAAGGATTTATGTAGCTAATATTTATATGGCCCACTTTTGTTTTTCCTCATTTCTTTTTTAAAGTTAATATCTCTTACTATGGTGTATGTAAGAAAAAAAATATAATGAACTAAGCAGACCTGTTAACATGACCATGGTCTCGTCAGAGATCAGTCAGGTCATTTCTTTCTGTTTTCTCAATGATATATACAAATGGTGATTCTTGTTCCTTAACCTGCATGTTTCTCATGGCTTTCTGCTCATGTGGCTGAACTCTGTAGAAGGGACCCTACAGTAGATGAGTAAGGTCTGTAGGATAACCAAACTGCCATCACTGAATCTAGTTTCTAATTTCACTTCTTCCTTTCTCATAAATAAGACATAAATAAGACCTCTCCAATCCTTATTTGACTCAAATTTAAAATGGGTTCAGTCTTCATGGCTGGAAGCCAGGAGAGAGTCAGTCCCCAGACAGTCAGCGTGTCTAGTGCCAGAAAGTGCTACATGGGCAACTGGGGGAAATGACCAATATCTGTCCAAGCAACTCATGGTCCAACCTATGTAGCAGCAAATAACCTGTTGTGATGCCCACACAAGTGCAATAGTTGCACACAGCCATGGTGGGGAACCAACTGCTCTTGATTCGGCTAACTGATCCCCTCAGTGGTACAAGATCCATAGCTGGAACTGGGAAACAAGTCAGAACCATATCCAAACATAAGCCCACTCTCCAATATCAAGTTACCATCAATCATGGGGCACAAGAGGACCTACACCTATTAAACTCTCTATAAAAAAAAAGTAAGGGTTATCTCATTTGACCTGGTGCTAACTTACTCTCCGTTGGAGAATCTGCTTCTCATTTTTTCAGATAGATGCAGATTCTAAGGAGAGAGCCACCCCATCATACCTCAAAAGGGCCCTGACTGAAACTAAGGACAACTGGCGAAACAAGCAAGGGTGATGTTTTCCTCATGAACCAGATACCAGCACAAGGGAGAAGGAGACCAACACAGAGAAAAATAAATGCCTACCAAATCAGAGAGCCAGAGCCTCAGGGGCCCCCAACACCTCATCACTGAAGCAGACCAAAAATGAACTCAACATGGCTCAGGGAAATTTTGTGGAAGAGGGGGCGGAAAGAATGTCAGAGCCATACGTTGGGTCATGATATACAAAGACATTTATCATACCAATAACTGTGGGCTAACCCCACAATGCACGACCCATATACCTCAACAAGGAGGGGCCAATGGGGAGGGGGTAGATCATGGATGAGCCTAATAAGGGTACGTAACTGGCTGTACTTGCACAGTAGAAAGCTAAAAATAAATAAATAAATAAATAAATAAATAAATAAATAAATAAATAAATAAATAAAATAGGTTCAGTAATCTCTGATGTACCTTTTACACCAATAGGAAATTATAAATAAAACTACTTAAACACATGAATATATAAAAATTGTAAATGTATCATATTAACATATATTTTCTACTTATATACAAATATATGCATTATTTATACGAAATATGTGCACATGTACATACTTGTGTTTGGTTACTAGCCCATCCTTCTTGCTTAATGACTAAACCCTACACTGTCAGTGCTCTCTTACACTGGAGGCAGTATTGCACAGTGGTGAAGGGCAGAGCAGCTGAGATGGAACATGCCTCCTCCACATACTGTCGAGCTGCTTTAGGAAGGTTGCTTAACCATCTTCAGACTCACTACACTTAGCTATAAAGTGGGGATCACAATTCTGTCTACACTATGAGATGTCATTTATACCACTTAAAACAGTGATACTAATACTTCAGTCAAGGAACTAGTGTTAGTTATTTTGCTAAAAACAATCAACAATTTAGGCTTGGAAAGTTATAACTCTTACCTAAATCTCTTCAGCCTTGTTTGCGTAAACTCTGAACCACTATATCCCGATTTTAGAAATTCCCTTTTATTAGCCATCAAAGCTAAACTTGAAAATGATTTTTACTAAAGATGACAGATTTTTCTTTAGAATTAAAAGAACAGTCCTAAACTAATACCTATCTCAAAGGTTATTTATTATAAGGAGTGATATGTACAAATTAGATGATTTTAATTATGTTGGGCGACATGTATACTGAAAGTAAAAGCACAACATAGTAAGTGCATCTAATACAAGTGTGTTGTAAAAATATTGGTGGAATTTAATCAGTAGATGTTTTCACTTAACAAAATAATTCCATTTCTATTTGTTTCTAAGAGTAATCAGAGATGTACATAAGCATTTCTGAACTATATCTTTGTTTACCCTTTGGTCCAAAAAGAAGAATTTTTAAGTACATTATATAATACAAGTATATAGTTTATTATTCAACTGTTAAAATATCTTTGAAGAAAATTTAACAGCCTGGAAATATTTATGGTGTGTTAAAAAATAGAAAAGTAGTTTACAAAATGCTTTATGCAATAATATTCTTAGTGTGCATAGACAGGGTTCACAAAAAGCAAATGTTTCATGGTTGGGGAAGATTGCTAAGTGGTTAAAAAGGTTTGCAAAGCCCATGGCTTGTGTTCAGTTCCCCTGCTTCCCATGTAAACGGGACACAAAAACTGGCACAAGTACCTGGTGCTCCTTTGCAGTGGCAGGAAGCCCTTGTATACCCATACACACATGCAAACACATGGGAAAAAAATGTTTTTTAAAAAGAAATGTTCCAGGGCAGGAGCGATGGCTTAGCGGTTAAGCACTTGCCTGTGAAGCCTAAGTACCCTGGTTCGAGGCTCAGTTCCCCAGGACCCACATTAGCCAAATGCACAAGGGGGTGCAGGAGTCAGGAGTTCCTTTGCAGTGGCTGGAAGCCCTGGTGTGCCCATTCTCTCTCTCTATCCGCCTCTTTCTCTCTCTGTCTGTCGCTCTCAAATAACTAAATAAAATAAACAAAAATAAATTTAAAAAATAAAAACAAAAAAAGAAATGTTCCATGTAAAATACAATTTTGTTGAAGAAAGAATTATGAATATTTCTATCATTTCATTCATATATATATATGAATATATATATATATATATGTATGTATCAGATTGAAATAATAACCTAGCATGAAATAATGACCATGACTCTGACAATTTTATATACATATGAAGAGAAAGAGAGAGAGATAAGTATTATATGTCCTTTCTAAAGTTTGAGTCTCTCTCTAGAGAGAGAGAGAGAGAATTGACATGCCAGGGCCTTGGCTACTGAACTCAAACTCCAGATGCCTGTGCCACTTAGTGGATGGGTACAACCTTACACTTGCCTCACCTTCGTGCATCTGGCTTATGTGGGATCTGGAAAGTAGAATATAGGTCCTTACGCTTTGCAGGCAAGCACCTTAATTGTTAAGCTATCTTTCCAGACCTCTTTTGTTTATATAGTAAAAATCCAACACCCCAACCCTGGTATTAGATATGTCAGTATCTAGGTTATAATGACCTCAGACAGTTAAAAAAAAAAAAAACTGAACTGTTTATTTATTTACATAATCATTTAAAATACATTTGTGTTTACGTACAAATTTGTATGTAATATTTCCCAGGAATAAAGCATTCAGAAAAGCATTTGCCAATTTTTCACACATTTCATGAAGTGGACGTAGAACTGAACTCTGCTTGCAAGGAACATGCTGGCTGAGCATGAGGGCAGTGCGTCAGCCCTGGCCACGGGCTTCCGCTGATGAAGTCTCTGCATGAGTAGGAGCAATAGAAGGGTCACCGGATCCTGACATGGCCAGGATTTGACCACGAATGTATGAATTTAAAGTCAGAGTTAATTTCAGAATCAAACTATACACATACCAATATAAACTTACTATGACTAGAAAATTACAAGATATAAATTGACTCAAAATTAGAGACAAAGGGGAATATATTAGAAAGGAAAGGTGTTCAGAGAGATTCTTCTAGGACAACAGAGGAAAACTAAACTGTTAGCCTATGCACAGATCTTTCTGTAATACTTTAAGTAAAAGTTCCAATTATAAATGTTCAGAATAACTGCCATTACTGCCACCACATCCACCAAAAGAATCTCAAAAGAATCTGGGTTTCTAAATTCCAGTTTGTCTGATTATAACTCAAGCAAATATAAGGAAACAGAATTTACCCCTGAAATAAAAATAAAGCTACATTCAAATCTGACAGTGTGATGACATCATAGCTCATAGAACTTACAGCTTTGATTACTTGAAGACCTTATTACTAACTCATCAATATTCTAGACTTGCTTAAAAAGTAATTTCTTGTTCTGTCTCATTGCTTTTAGGTGATTTTAAAATTATTAAGAAAAAAAATGCAATTCAACAGTGTCTATTTTTTGAGAAGGCAGTCATAATGACTTTGTCCTTGCAGGGGGATGAGCCACTTATTTAAGTATGAGACTACCCTAAAGAACAGACCCAAAAAAATGCAATTCAACAGTGTCTATTTTTTGAGAAGGCAGTCATAATGACTTTGTCCTTGCAGGGGGATGAGCCACTTATTTAAGTATGAGACTACCCTAAAGAACAGACCCAGCTGGCCACTGCATGTGTGCTATTTGTCTCCCTGGGCTTGAGAAAGTGAGGTTGCAATTTAGTATTTTGGATTAGACTGTTTGGTAAAGTTGAATGGCAAGATTCTATAGAATATGCTATTCCTAAACATTCTATAAATTAGATGATTTGGTCAAGATTTTCTGTGCTTTTTTCTCCTTCAGTAGAAAAATAAATTCAAACCTGGAAAAGGGCTTACATTTCCTTAGCAGGTTGGAGCACTCCCCATTAATTACCCACAGGGAGATGTGAAGGGTGGCACCATGCTTGCCTTAGTTCTGCCTGAGGGCACTATTCCACCCGTTCCCATTACTGTGTGGTGAAAGACTAAACAGGCCACAGCTCCAACTATTGCCTTTTAGAAAGGGGGATCAGTATCCAATAACCTTGTTGACCACAGCTTATTCTAAAATGTCTATACAATTGAAGCAATGGAGTAAGAGAAAAATGAAAACAGAGGAAAATAGTAACTAAGCAAAAGGTCATTACAGTAGGTCAAAGTGTCTGAATTTCTTGACAATAGTGCTACATAATATTGAGAAGAATACAGAAAATAGGCATTAGCAAGGGAACCATGGTAAATTAGTCACATCTCAGCTAGTCACTCTTGAGCCCCATCAAAATTAGTGACAGGTCTGGAGAGATGGCTCAACAGTTAAAAGTACTTGTTTGCAAATCCTGACTGCCTGGAGTTCAATTCCTCAGTCCTCATGTAAAGCTAGACTCCACAGAGGGACACATGTGTCTGAAGTTCATTTGCAGGGGCAGGAAGCCTGATTGTGGTGTCCATTCTCTCTCTCATAAATAAATACATAATTTTTAAAAAGCTGTATTTTAAAAGATTTTTGCCTTCTCTTCAGAATTCTTAATCAATAATGTAAAATTTTTGATATCCTACTTAAGTTACACTGATTATAAGCCTTCCTTAAGCAAAAGGCTAATGTTTGAATCATAAACATCATGAACAAGTACATTCTTGAAATGATCTTTTAGCTCCAAATGAGGATCCTGTCTTTGCAATGCCCATGGTTGGAAAGTCAAGATGAAAACTTCTAATTCCTCAAGGGCATCAGGTGCATGGTCCAAATAAAAGGACTGTGTTGAAAGGAGAAATGCAAAATTCTGCGACACAGTCTCAATTTTCCTCCCCCTCATTTCCCATCTCCTCTTTACCCCCTACCTAGTAAACCAACCTTCAAGCACTGAAAACAAAACAGAACGAATTAATGGCTCCTGTTCTGTTTCATTATTTATGCCCTTCTCAGGCACCACACTAACCAAGGGATGCTCTTTGATGATTATATCTCCAAATAACATGACTGTGATCATGGGATGTTCTGGGGAACCATAGATAATTAATCAGCCAAACTGAAAGATATGGATAAGAATAACTTGCATTTTGTGAAAGTAAATTTAATGCATAAAACCTGCTAGGAACTGATTAATCAAATAGCCTCCTATACTCATAGCTAAATATTTCAATATACTACAGTTGACTGCACAGCTATGCTCTCAACCCAAAGAGGGATAAATGAATACTGAGTTTACTCATCCTCCACTGAAACCTTTCCTGTCAATTCCAATAGCATATGGATTTGTTAAAGTGGTTTTCCAGGTATGGAAAACTTTTTATTTTCCTAATAAATGCATTAGAAAATTAGCCATCAAATTATTTAGCATATTTTAATCTGTATTTTGCTAAAACTGTGAGTCAGTGATAAGCACAGTCATATTGGTAAAACTGAAATGGAAAACAATTCCATATTCCTAAACCAATAAATTAAAAAAATCCATAAAATTCATTGTTAGTACTCTTCTCCCAGTTCTTACAGGTTAATCAATATAAAGTAAAATTTGCATGACATTAAGGAAGTGGGTGTGTGTGTGTGTGTGGATTATACAGTGCTCATTGTCTTCAGTAGTAGAGCACCATGAAGAATTCTGGGAGTATAAAATGGAGAGGAAAAAGGAAGAGAGACATGAATGGTCTTTTGTTTCTGAACAAAAAAAGAAAGAAAGAAAGAAAACCAACAAAGACTTGTTTCCTTTCCCCTTTTTGTCAAATGAAAGCTCTTCAGAGATGATTGAGCTCTTGCATGCCACTGTTTGAATCCTGTAGGATGGTGTTCTGTGTAGCTTTGCTCTAAGTACACCAAAGGATGCTGCTACTTTTGAAGGTTAAAACTGCTTTGTGGTGCATAGGGGGCCTGTCTGGAGATTTCTGATCCTTAGGAGAAGAACATTGTACTCTCCTTTCTGCTAAAGCTTGCTTGAAGGAAACACATTTGGATGTCAGTTTGCCAATTTACCTTGCAAGTGGAAGGCTAGAGATATTTGAGAACAAGTGTATCAAATTCCAGAAACAACTGAAGAAAAGTCACATCTCATTTTCTGAGTGTGCTGGTTTAATTGCCACTAAAATCTAGTATTTATAATCAAATGTGGGCAGAATCATTACTTCCTTATCTCACTTTTCCTGGGCCTCACTGCTACTTATCTTAGTCTTTACCTTATCCCTAGGACATAGTTTTAGAAATTGTTTCTGTGCCGACATCTGAAAATAGCAAAAGTCACATAGAAGAACAGATCCTAAATTTATTTATCTATCTCACCAAATATACTGGATTGCTAATATCAGTTCAGTGCTATAAGAAATATTGAGTCTTCAAATTGCTGATATAAATGATAAACATATGGCAATAGTTCTAATCATTATCACTCCTGACAAGAAAATAGCCAGAGAATAGGTTGGAGGCTCTTTGCAGAGGATTAATTCAAGTAATAATAGAATAATTTCATAAGATTATTCTACTCAAACCAGAACATTTAAAAGCTTGGGAATAGTGAATAGTAGTAGTTGTGGTCTTTGGCTGTGTACAAACATGGCTTCCGCATATATATATATATATATATATATATACATTGCTATGATTTTTGCAAGATCTTTTTGTTCAAGTGTGATCATGTCAATTATGAAATTGTATTATTTTAAATATAGCTAGCCTGAGCAACACACCTTAGCCACTCAAGGTACTTCAGTAGCTTCAGGAAAGGATGGACCATTTCATAATGATTGGGAATTGCTGACATATAGAGTGACTAGAAAAGAACTCCAAGTGAAACAGTCAAATGCGTAGGAAATGATCATGTCATTTTTAGTTTATAATAAGGCACTACATGGGGCAGTCTGATTGGAAATGGTTCTAATATATAAAGATATCAGTTCAATGCAATACACTTTTCATTTGAGTTACATATTTGCCTGTAACCTAGTATATATTTTATCTTCCAGTAGAGGAACTAATACAAAGCAAAACAGGAAATTTATGTTTAAACTATGTCACTTGTCACATTACAATAACTTCAACATTTTACCTTTCCCTTTATAAGTAAACTATTTCAAGTAACCTATCTGAAATCCATTTTTAAACACCAGATAGTACTTTAAAATGCTGATATATTTAACAAGAACTAAAATTAGCTAATGGCATTCTTAAACATTATTTGGTTCATAACAAAGAGTAAGAGAGCGACATCTGGAAGGGCAACATTGGGGTGCTCCTCCGGGACGCATGTTTGCAATTAGCCAGAGTCTTACAGGGTATGGTTCAAGGTCTGTAGAAGGTGCTCAATGGCAAAGTATCCAGACTCAGATAAACTGCTGAATCTTGCTTTGAACCAAGGCTGCTCAAACTGAGCCTTTGGATTTAATCTTAAGGAGAGAGAGAGAGAGAGAGAGAGAGAGAGAGAGAGAGTGTTCTGGTGGTATCAGCTTCTTGTTGAAGGGAGCTATATTTCTGAGTGGTAGTAAGTTCTAAAAAGGTATAGACAAAATGCAGAGACACATGTGGCAAGTCCTCTGGGATTTTCTTTTCTACATGCTAATGAAGATTAAAGTGTATAAAAGTGCAGACATCAGTTGAACAGATAATTAATGATGATTGATGATTTACTTTTAATTTATGCCATATGATTAATTCAGGTAAAACATGCAGATGCTTGAAATTTCTGGGGATGTGAAATTGTTTAGTGCACAATGGGTTTTGTACAAAAGTCTACATGAATGCCACAGTTGGGGCTCCATGTCACTCAGATAAAAATGTTCATAAAGTAGATATTGAAAGAGAAAGTTCCATTTGCTAAAAAATATAAAACTTTCCTTATCTTTTGGGATCCAGGTTTCATCCTGGCTACTCTTTTATTTCTTCAAAGACTCTGTTGCTATATTGGGCAAAAATATTTGATTACTTTCTTATAGAAACTATGACTTTTTTGCTGTTATGGTATGTACTTATGCCTTTTAATTTGAATATTCTTATTAAAAATGGTTTCATTCTCTTAAGTTATAACATGAGGACCTACACATTCACACATGCCCACATATCCTCTCATAGTTACAAAGATGCTGTAATGACATCAGTATATGCCACTCAGAAATATTCCAAAATTCCCACCATCAATCCAGGGGAAGGAATCACATCAGCATTTTCTCTCTTCTGCCAGCACAGCACAGCTCTGTGGTCACAGGTTGTTGCTGTATTGTGCAGAAGTGGTGTGTCAGAACCACATCAATTGATAAGGCTGTTTACAAGTGGTAAATTTAAGGCCTTTGTGAATCCTCAGAATTTATCTCTCTGAGGATGGCAAAGCTTGAAAAGAGTACAGGATTTTAGGCTTTATCACCATAGTGTAGAAAAGCTTAATGCTTCATTTGCTGACCCAGAACTTAGAATGAACTTCAGTAACCAGGAAGCCTCTTAGGCCTGCATTCCATGAGGTTATTTATGGGTACAAATATTGAGAAATAAGAAATTCTGACTTGAGTGATTCTAAAGCTTACATGTACCTCATGAGTCACATGGACAGGCACCAAGGAGGTCTTGCTAAACTTCCTCTCTGAGGTTAGATCTCAACAGCCTTTACTTATTGAGGTATTTCTATTTTGGGGGGCAGTTATGGCTAACAGACATTGCCACAGGAAACTCAATAGCTAATGGCCCTCCTTCCAGCCCCCAAATTTATCAAACCAGTTACCAGGATATGAACTTAAAAGTAATGATGTTTTGGCTGAAGAGATGGCTTGGTGGATAAGCACTTACTTGTGAAACCTAAGGACCACGGTTTGAGGCTTGATTATCCAGGACCCACATTAGCCAGATGCAAAAGGGGGGGCATGTATCTGGAGTTTGTTTGCAGTGTCTGGAAACCCTGGTGTGCCCATTTTCTCTCTCTCTGTTGCTCTCAAATAAATAAAAATAAAAAGTTTTAAAAAAGGAATGATGTTTAATTTGTATAAGTATGGAAATGATTGAATGATCCCTGAATTTAAAAAGTGTAGTGATTGTAAGCAGTCTATTCATATTAAAATCATGATCTCTGAACAATTCATCTAACTCAACATAGAAATTGTATCTAAAAACTTTAAGGAATCATAATTGTAGTATTTTTATTTTTAAGTATGCACATATATTTTGTTTTGGTATATGCAATATTAGGACAAAGAATATTTTTATGTTAACAGAGATAACCAAAGACCAATTTTATTGTAAAATTGATTTGTATTAATTATAAAAAAGTTCATAACCATTCTGGAATAAGTTATGTTTTCCTCAGAAATAGCAAATATACATTTCTTTAAATTTTCATAATTGAGTTTCATCATGTAGCTCCTCTACTTACATGTGCAAACACAGAGCTTTGCATCACGTCTGACTCACTGTTTTTCTTATTCTCTTTGCCTAAGCGTTCATTGTTGTTCTCACTCCCTGCATCCTGCTGGTACAATAAGTTTTCACAGTAAGGAGGTGGTTTGCCACTGGACGTGCTTGCCTAGCTGCAGATTTCCAGCTTAAACAAGTGCCACAATCTCCTTTCTCAAAGCTAGCAAATATTTGCTTTTCTTCTATGTTAAACATCTCTTCTTTTCTCACCAGTTTGAAGATTAATGCAAAACAAACTCTTTTATTAATCACCCTCCCTAGCCTCCCATCTTCATGAATTACTGAAAGTGTTTAAATGGATCACTGTCGATACTATGCTATGGGCGATTAGAACCCAGGCGCTTTTTGTTACATCATTGGTGGAGGATGAGGCTATGAAGCTGTCACCATGAAGTTTTATAATTCATGGCCATACAGGAGTATATTTATCGGTATGGATCATATGTGGCTAGAAAGGATTAAAAAAATCTTTAACAATTTAAGAATCAAGCTCTACATAAACTTAAGAAATACAGTTAAACAAAGAACATAGTACATTTTGTCAAAAATCTAGGTCTGATTATATTTTAAGAGTTTTTTTTTTTTTAAGCCACATGCTAACAGTTTCTGTTTCCTTTAGTAAGGAATATCCAGTCTAAATTTTTACTGCAAAAGCTAATGACCCTATTAACTCTAATTTGTTTACTCACCAGTCTGGAACAGGCTCTTCCACAGGTACCTCTTTGATGTTCAGAATTAAGCTTTCTAGAGGCTTGAGAAATTAAATGCTAAAGGAGGTCAATTATACAACAGTTGCCTTCAAGACAAGGATCGCCACTCCCATGTTGCTTTAAATTGACTATTTTTTCCTTGATGAACAGATGAACACCAATACAAGATTACTACTCAACACATGTTAAATCCTCCTCCTGATTTGCTCAGATGAGATGGATAGCTTTGAATGAGTGCACCTGAGCGTGTTGGAAAGGGCTTAATTAAAACCCAGCAAAATATTCAATGTTGTTACTTAGGTAAAATCTGAAATGTGTACCAAAATATTTCTCAAATTGAACCAAATCAAAGAGAAAGAGCATGTTTGATAACAGTAGAGGATTATTCTATTATCACTTGTAAAGCAACATGTCAGAGAAAATTTACTAGACAGAATAATGTGTGTGAACCATTCAAGATTCTCCCTGTGGTTCAGACATCAGCACTATT
Organism: Jaculus jaculus; assembly: GCF_020740685.1. NCBI lineage: Eukaryota > Metazoa > Chordata > Mammalia > Rodentia > Dipodidae > Jaculus > Jaculus jaculus. The sequence goes on along the minus strand of NC_059102.1, from coordinate 200,850,428 downwards.
ATGAAATAGTTGTGAAGTGGAAAAAGCATTATGGTTATAGAGAAGTAAATGAACAAACCATTTGCAGCACAATTGGAATGTGCTAGGGGAATAAACTTCACAATGAGTTGTGCATGCAAAGAGATCTTTCTGTTAATGTCCTGTGCTTTGTGGAAATAATAGGTAACAAAAGCATTTTGTAGAGATGGAATCTTGCTAACTTTTCTGGTTTCTTTTCACACTTAAAATCTAAGTGTGTATGTGTGTGTGTATGTATGTATGTGTGCATTATATATATATATATATGCACATATATATATATGGAGAGAGAGAGAGAGAGGTATAGTACATGATTTTTAACTAGTGTCTATATTCTGGGAGCCTCTTTTTCAGAATTGGAACTTTATTTGAGCCAGAAATTAGTATTATTCATATTATTCTAGAGGTGAGAGATTCAATAAAACAATGGCCTTATTCATAAGAAATGGGTCATGAGTTGAAGTGACCTAATCTGCATCTAGAACAATCTTTTCTACCATCCATTTCTTATTGGCAATTTTTTTTCTTCATTTTTTTTCAATTTCCTCATTTCCATTTAGTTACTTTTCTTTAAAAAAAGAATATAATCATTGACTACTAGAGGGTGTTTAACAGTGGTTAAAGGAACTTGCTTACAAAGTCTGATGGCCTGGGTTTTGTTCCTCAGTACTCATGTAAAGCCATGCGTACAAAGTGGGAACGTGTGACTGTAGTTCATTTGCAGTAATATGAGGCCCTAGTATGTGCATTCTCTCCTCCTCTCCTCGCCTCGCCTCGCCTCGCCTCGCCTCGCCTCGCCTCGCCTCTTCTCCCTCTCTTCTCCCTCTCTTCTCCCTCTCTTCTCCCTCTCTTCTCCCTTTCTCTCTCTCCCACAAGCCTATTTCAAATAAATTAATAAAATTGTTTTTAAAAGAATATATTGATAACTACTGGGCCATCAAATACTTTACACTGCATTGTCCAGAGTCTGAATTTTAAAGGAGAATTAAATAAATAAGAAATTACTATAAAAGAAGGAAGAGATTGAATGTAGGAACTCTGGTGTTGGAATGGAGAGATTTGAATCTTTATTCTGTCATTTAGATCTGGGACTTAATTTCTTTAAAGATGAAATGGAAATTATAATAATATCAACTTCTAAGTGTTAGGTGAAATAGGTTAAAATTATTAGAACATTACCTTATGAAAATAAGAGGTCAATACAATTGCTAACTACCATGTTTTAGGGGACTTGGACTAAGCAACCAGCTGTTCCATTTATGTACTTGTCCCTAGTGGCATGTGGTTTGGGACTGATTTCATCTCAGGCAGCACAATGCTATAGCTGTTTGGATACTGAAGCAAAAAAGAAAAAATAAGCTATACTGATTCTCTATTTAAAACTGTGGTATTTTGTTTATCATAGATTTTTGTATTAATTTTGATTTTGTAAAATTTAGCTTAAAATATCATTTATTTGATACCATTTTTCTTTATGCCTGGGAAGCTTTGCATTTGAGATGACTTCCTCTCCCCTTCATATCCTGGTTCATAGTAGTGCTTTATGAATATCAATAATCCCCAGGAAGCCTGGAGACACTGAGGAGACAGCTGGAGAAGTAGCAAATTTGATGGAAGATTTAGTTTAATTTTAATATCCAGAAACAAATGAGATATCTCTAAGCTAAACACAAAGACCTCCATGGTCCATGCCTGGTATCCAATCTGCTTAGTTTTCATGGACTAGAGGTAGCCTACCAGTAGTCACCTTTCAGAGCAGGTTTTGGCTACAGAGGATATATTTTGTTGAAAGAGAGGAAGGGCTGGGAATCACATGATTCCCTTTGAGTTTACCTCCTTCTTTATAAGGCTCAGAGCAGCTTCTCGTCATGGCATTAAAATGAGCAAATGAGGACCATGATGTACAATCAGTGTTACAAACTTTTAACCCAAGAGGGAAGAATTCCAGTTTGTACCACCTCACTCTCAATAACTAGTACACCAAGGATATATAGGAAATCCACAAATAACAAAGAGAATGATGTGGTTCAGTAAAGAATCAATCTCTCTTTTTTTTCTTTTTTTAAAAAATTTTTATTTATTCATTTATTTGAGGGCGACAGACACAGAGAGAAAGACAGATAGAGGGAGAGAGGGAGAGTGGGCGCGCCAGGGCTTCCAGCCTCTGCAAACGAACTCCAGACGCGTGCGCCCCCTTGTGCATCTGGCTAATGTGGGACCTGGGGAACCGAGCCTCGAACAGGGGTACTTAGGCTTCACAGGCAAGCGCTTAACCGCTAAGCCATCTCTCCAGCCCTTTTTTCTTTTCTTTTCTTTTTTTTTTTTTTTTTTTTTGGTTTTTCGAGGTAGGGTCTCACTCTGGCCCAGGCTGACCTGGGATTCACCAAGTAGTCTCAGGGTGGCCTCAAACTCATGGGGAGCCTCCTACCTCTGCCTGTCCAGTGCTGGGATTAAAGGTGTGTGGCACCACACCTGGCTAAGAGTCAATCTCTTAATCACTTTCAACTAAAATGTTTCATACATATTTTAGTAAAAGAACTGAGTGGTGTTATCTCAGTGCCCTTGTGCCTAGCATAGAAAATTGACTATCTGTAGTTATGCTTATGAAAGTTCCATGCAATTAAAATGATAGCCTTTACTAAAAGTTAACTTGGACTTTAGCCCTGGTTCCTGAATTGGATAATGCTTTGTGTCTATAAATCATATAACTTCCTTGGTCGTTGTTACTCTACCTATACAATGTTTATAACCAGAACATATCTCATACTTCCATCTCAAAGTGGAGCCACCCTATATGTGAGATACTTAAGTGTGTTGTCTGAGGTTTCTACTCAACACATTAACATTCACCTCTCCCCATAGTCCATGGCCCAGGTTTTGTAGTACTAAATATCAGAATGTTTAGCAAAATACCAGCATTTTACATGCTGAAATATATGAATGGCCCTTCTAAGCAATAGTTTCATTTCTTGCTTAGATTTTGTTATAGGTAGTTATAGGATGGAGGACTCTGTACTCATGAATGGCACCATGACATGTCAGATATGAAAGATTGGGGCAGAATCACCCACCGCACTCCCCTCACACCTATAGGTACTGCTTCACAAGGTATATTGCTGTATAGAACTGTTACGCACTGTGACTTCACACATAGCCTTTGTACCAGTGTCCTCAAAGCTTAGTGATGTGGTATAAAACTGTTCCATGGATGTTGAATCTAATGTGCATGTGTGTGTATGTGTATTTAATTCAGGGAAACAACATAACCATTTGCTACTCTTTTATTTACATTTTTCCACAGCAAAATTCACAGCAAAGTATGGATTAGATGAATTGAAGAAAGGAGTTAAATCCTGAACAATGATAACCTTCATCTGAATCTGGGATTTTCTATGCGATGCCATTAAGGTAAGGACAGAGTAAATCAGTGAACCAAAGCTTGAAAATGTTCAAGAATGGCATTATACATCTGACATTCTCAGTTTCCTGCAACTGTGCTGCAGAAATGAGTTGAGCTGAATGTCAGGATCAAATCTTCACAGGCCTTAAGTTTCTGTATTATTAGCAGTGTTTACACTAACAATTGTTCACTTGTTTCTTCATATTTCAATCAAAGGTCCCATTATTCACCATGGATTTATAGCATTACAACTAGCATACCAGTGATATTTTTAAAATATTATTTCTATGAACTGTTTATATAAATTTTTTGTTGATGAGTAAAATTATTTTATAGAGAATGATTTTTATGTCAGCTTTGTTCCACTAAAGGTGATTTTTAACACATAAATCAAATTGTCCTATTAGCATATAAATTATCATATGAACAAAATGAACTTAATATCAATTCAAGTGTAATAAAACTCGGGCTGGAGAGATGTCTCAGTGGTTAAAGGCACTTGTTTGCAAAGACTTATAGCCCAGGTTTGATTCCCTAGTATCCACATAAATCCAGATGCACAAAATGTGTGTGAGTCTAGAGTTCATTTACAGTGGCAAGAGGCCCTTTAATGCTCATTCTCTCCCTTCTCTTCTGTTATCGTCCATTCTATTCTGTTCTCTTTCTGTCTCTCTCCATACATACCACACACACACACACACACACACACACACACACAAAATCAACCAATAAATATATATTAAAAATAACAACAAATAAAACTTGATTAATGCTGTTATGTAGACTATTTCCCTTACAGAGAGTAAGTCGACTTGAGGTGGTGGGCTTGCAGGTTGTTATATTTAGGGTATATTTATACAGTATATGTCTTAAATAGGAAAAGCTATAGGAACGAGAAAGCAAGAAGCACATAATACACATGGAGGGCCTCCATAAAACCTTGCTATTTGATGTTCATATTATAGTTATCATTTTAAATAAATGTTTTCTTTCTGTATTTGATTGTAGGTAAAGTGTGTAGACAGAAATTTCAGAACCTTGTCATACTTTTATTATGTCAGAACTTTCTGATAAAATGCTTTCCTCTCTTTCCCATCTTTCTGGGCTGACCTCTAGTAAGCCTGTTAGAACAATTTCTTTTATTTATTTGGCACACATGTTGCATGTTGGTCAAAAGCATACAAAGGAGTCACGTTTACTTTCATTTTTGGTAGGCTTATAGTGTGTAACACTTGTTACATATAATCAACAAATCAGCATTATTATAAGCATATCCATCACTAAATTCTTTATCATTTCTTTCTCATTTACTTTTAACTGAGTTTTAAAGTTAGCATTAATGGTGATATTGAATCCAATTTTGATTTTAAGGAAATATTGATTTATTCTTAATTAATTTTCCCAGCCAATAAAGATAAAAATAATTGTTCTAAAACTAATTATTACTTATGAGACAAATTAAGTGTTTTCAAGAATTGAACAAGGCATATATGATGATTAAATTTCTCTTGCAAATGAAAGTTCCTATCACACCAATTTTAAAAAATGCAAGTTTTTCTTGCTCTCCCTAAAATAAATATTAAAAAAAAAAACACATATTCAACTCTCCAGATCCTACATAGGCCAGATGCACAAAGGTAAGGTAAGCGCAAGGTGACACAAGCCAACTAGGTGGCACAACCCTCTGGAGTTTAATTGTAGTGGCTGAGGACCTGGAGCACCAATTCTCTCTCTCTCTCCCTCTCTCTGTCTTTCTCTCTCTCTCTCTCTCTCTCTGTCTGTCTCTCTATCTCCTGTTCTCTCTAAAATAAAAATAAAGAAAAATAGAAATAAATCATAGATGACTGGGAACTTAGCAATGGCAGCCCTCAGCACACGAATAAGTGAGTAGATTACAGATGCTAAGAACTAGAAGCTCAGTGACTCAAACTAGGAAAAATAATGCCTCAAAAATGTTTTAGATGAATGGCTACAGTATAAAATGTTTTCTGTAGCCATATAAATACCCTACTTAAGTGAGTAAGTTGCAGGAAGGTGGAAAGGAACATTCTCTTCATAATAGAGACATAATTTGTTTGCCTATTGGTTTCCTTACATTTCTCCTTTCTTCCAAAAACAATTACAGTCTCAAAAAGAAAGAATCAACACTTAATTAGTATCATTCTACAGCTGTTCCTTAATAAATCAAGATGATAAATATGTGTCTAATACACATTCTTGGCAATTTTTAATCTAAATGAGTCTAGACTTTTACACATGATACATTATATAGGAATTAGAGGGCAAATTAATACCATTATGGATGAGTAAAATGTGCTCTGGTATTTATTATTTATGTTTGGCTGTTTCCTAGAAAACATTTTTAAGCACCATAGATAAGCTAGTTCTTAGTTTCTGCAATAGAAATATGTGCTGGTTTTAAATGAAGGTGGAAGTACTGTAGCCTGGGTGATAAATATGACAGTGAACAAGCTAAATTAAGATGTTTGTAAGCATTGAACCTTTCATTAGAGGAGTGAAATATTATATTAAAAAGGTAAAATAAAAACTATGGCTGAGCCACCAAACAGTACAAAAACATGAGTTATAATACCTTATAAATGTATATTTATGTAACAAAGATTATAGCAACACACCTTTATTCATTCTTGCACAGCAGTTTCATATTGAGGAAAAAAAAAAGAAGGGTAACTTTTGTTTCTGTTATGGACAGTTGTTAATCAATGTATTATGCTTTTGGAATATAGTAAAAATTTGCATGGACAACCTCAAGAGAATGTGGTTGAATATTCTAGAAAACGAATGATGACTGCATTGAAAAAGAGCACTATAACAGAGACTGAGGAAAGAAGGAAAGTAGATGCAAGGCTAGGAGGTTGAATCAGGGGCCTCAGCAGGGGCACCATGGACACGAGGAGTTCCTGATATCAGGGATACTGAGTGCATGAAACCAAAAACTGAGTAATAGAGACAGTAGTGACCCGATGTGTATAAACTTTACAGGACTGGGCTTGAAGACTTTAAACTTACTCTTGTATTATTTTCTGTTGCTGTGACCATCTGACAGGAATCAAGGTAATGGAAGGCTTGTTTTGGATTAAAGTGTGAGGAACAGTGTCCATTATGGCAGGGACGACAACACGACTGGGACATACGGTAGCTGGTCATCTTGTGCTCATATGTAGAAGACAGAGAGTAGACAGGAAGTGGGCTGGACTATTCAACTTTAAAAGCCCACACTCTTTTTTTTATTTTTTATTTTGAGAAAAAGAGAGAGACAGACAAACAGAGAATTGGCACATCAGGGCCTTAGACACTGCAATGGATTCCAGAGGCTTGTACCACCTAGTGGGCATGTGTAACCTTGCACTTGCCTCACCTTCGTGTGTCTGGCATCCATAGGATCTGGAGAGTCCAATAGGTTCCTTAGGCTTTGTAGGCAGGTGCCTTGACTGCTAAGTCATCTCTCCAGCCCCAAAGCCTACACACTAAGTGAGCCAATTTATCTGCTCATGATGCATTTCCTAAAGTTTCCAACTTTCAAAATAGCATCGCCATGTGACAACCAACTGTTCATACACACAAGTCTACTGGGGAGGTTTCACATTCAAAGCACAACAATCCTGAGACTGATGGGAAATTCACTAAAGGTATTTAAACATAGGTGTGACAATTGGAACTCTTTCCAACATACTCCTAAACATGGGTGTGACAATTGGAACTCTTTGCAACCTACTCCTAGAGGCATGTTTTGTTTTTAGCAAGGACACTTAGCCCTGGAGGGTGCACTGATTTAGCCTGGGTCACATTCTATCACTTACTTTGGAATGCTAGTATGTCCAAGTCATCTACTTCTTTGTGCTCAGACTACCTACTTCTGCAGCACTTGCCAGTGTTGACTCTCTTGAAAATGTCTTTGCTCACTGATTATATTTCCTTTCTTGTTGGCTTCTCAGTTGGAGAAGTAAATCAATAAATTACATATGTATGGACAGTTACAAAATGCCAAGAGTGGGAATTCAATCACCACAGTACTGATAACAGTCTGGCAGCGAAGGGTTACTCTTTCTATTTTTAGAGAGAAACTTGTCCAGCACGTAATGGAATTCATCTGTGATTCCAGTACTCAGGAGTCTGAGACAAAGATCTCAGTTGGAGGCCAGAATGAGCTTCAGAGTGAGATAATATCTAAAACACATTTAAAAAGTGCTTAATAACTGTATGAGTGGTATAAAGAAGTAGGAAATGTATTCTTTCTGTGCCCTGCCCTTGCTCCTATTCTACTTGTCCATGCTATGAAACAAGAAGACAGGTATCAAAAAGTATTTAGGACTATAGTTGCTAATGGTCAGAACTGGGGTTTCCTAGGCAACTCTCTTTACTTGGAAAATGTGAATTTCTAAAATGTCTGTCCATACCTGCTGTTATCAGGTTTTTTAATTAAGTGCAACTTCAGAGTAAATTATAATTTTGATCAAAATGGTTTCTCTTCTTATGATTTGATCTGAGGTGATAGAACTGATCTGTCCATGAACATTGTCTTTTAATTAGAGGAATGACTTTTTATTTATTTACAATAAATCTACTACTCATGGTACTTGTCTTTGGTGTCCCTCCTTGCCACATGTCATTCATACTTTTCTGACTTTTTATTATTTATTTTCAAGCAGAGAGATGATGGGGGTGGATGGAGGATGGGCATGTCAGGGCTTCTAGTTGGTGGAAATGAACATCAGATGCATGTGCCATTTTATGCATCTGTCTTCATGTGGGTACTGGTGAATCAAACCGGATTTCTTAGGCTTTGTTGTCAAGTGTCTAAACCACAAAGTCATCTCTTCAGCCCTATTTTCTAACTTTTTAAATCTCAGTTTACTCTCAGGATCCATTGAGGATTGGTACCAAAATGCCCTGCAGATACCAAAACCTGTAGATGGAGTAGTTCCTAACATAGTGTAGCTTTGACAATTAAACTGTGACTCTCCCTCCTGAGCACTTCAAGTCATTTCCAGATAACATAATGACTCATGAAGGCTGAATAAAAAACTGTTAGACTGCTTCCCGGGGCGTGATGATGAAGATATACACGTGTTCAATACTGACATTTTGTTCCCTGAATATGTTCAACCCAAGGTTGATTGAATATATAGATGCAGAGCTCATGGATACAAGGGGCTAACTACATTTAGTGGATCATTCCCTCTCTGGTTTCTCTCTCTCTCTCTTCCTCTTTCTCGCTCACATACACCCATATGTAACTTTCTTTGTTATTTTGCTTTTAGTATAATTGTCTTTACCTAAGTGATTTAAACTTACCTATATTTAATGGCTTTTATTTAGAAAACCTACTGTTACAAAAATTCTTTTACCCTTTTAGAGAATCTAAGGTAGGCAAAACAAAAGTGAAAGGTGCTCTGGGGGTCAGAGGACTCCACAGACCTGTGTTTCATTCCACTGTGTCCCTCCTGCCAGCATGAAATTGAGATCCTTGCCTCTGCCTCCCTAGTGCCAGAGCCACTGGCATAAATCACTCATTCAAATATCCTAACTTGGAGTTTAAGTTGGCTAAATATCATGTCATCTTTGAAAAGAAGGAATAGAGTCAATTTGAAACATGATTTTTGCTGTGAAAGTCAAGTAGCAATGAGTGATTCTTCTCTGTTTGCCAAGCTCCTAGTGCTACCCTGTCTCCACTTGCATTCCATGTACTAAGCATTGCACGCATACCCATGTGAGGCTTGTTTTCTAACCACTTCACAGCCCACACCAAGGAACTGGTGCTGAGTTCTATAGAGTGGAATAGACAGTTGACGCAGATAAAGCTTGAAAGGAGGAAAGTAAGCATTTAATTAGGGGTTCACTGGCATCTGTTCTCTGGCATTCAGATTTTTTTTTTTTTAATTTACTATTTAACCATGATACTCCGCGTCACTGAACTAAGTGATGGTGTTGCAAAAGTTCCCACATTCTCCTACACACTTCTGAGTTTAGGGGAGGACTTAGTCTTGGCCTCATAAGTGCTGCATCATGAACTGTTTGGTTTCATGAACTCTTTGCTGATTGTGTCAGCTTTCTCTAGGGGTCCCTCACCCTTAGCACTTCTGTAAATCCCTTTCCCCTGTGCACTGTTTTGACTACAAAACCGACATCATCTCAGTATGGAATGCAGAGCAAGACAGCTGTCAAGTTGTGTTCTGTCCATTCGGATTCTTTATTGTTACTAAAGCCCACCTGCCGTGTGCCAGCCACCTGGAAGAAGGTCAGGCCTGTGGGTGAAATCTGTAAGCAGCAGTGGTCCTGCTCTAAACCCAGAGGCTGTAAAGCATTCTCACCAGAGACAAGCGGTAACCGGTGCTAGAGGGAGGCCCAAAGAGTTACAAAGAAATCTAACAAATACCAAAAGTGCTTTATAATAAAAAACAACTTGTACTTTAGCTTATATACATAAACCTAGCTTCATCATCCTAAGAACATGTAAGAACATGCCTTTTTATGTAAGATACACTCCCTTCAAATTCTCATCACTCATAACAAGTAATTGTCTCCATTAATTTAGCAATATTCCATTTACCACATACCTTTATTGCCTGATTTTGACCTCTATACAATAGAATTGCTAAAGGGTAACTTTTCTTGGATTTTGACTTTGACATTACACTCTTACTTAAATGATGTAAAAGTGAAAGGATGTATCACTATAATTTCTTTTTCTCATGTTTTATTTTTTTTGAGTTGAGACAAATTTATTTATTTACTTATTTATTTATTTGTTTGTTTATTTGTTTATTTATATCTAGGAAACAATGTGGTTATCCTTTTCCAATGAGGATCTTCTAATCAAAGGAGAATGAGTGGCAGAGGAAGGTCAAATGGCTTGTGTATCCTGCTGCATTTTGTTAGCATTTCCTTCTGTCTAATTTCTTTTTTAATCCTGGTCCAAAAAGAAAAAAAAAAAAGTGTTTCAAATAAGCTCCGTCATCACTCTTGATGTCAGGAGTGCCTTTGGATTCACTGAAAAGAACAGATTAACAGCAAACCAGGAGAGAGCAAGTTAGCACCTGACCTTCCCAGCTTCAGTGGGATGGCTTGAAAAGAGACCAAACTGCATTCCACATGGCAAAAGTGGGACAAAATAAGGAATTCAGCCATATTTGATATTTTCAGCTTTTTCCCAAGTGACAATTAACAATTTAAAGTAACTTGCAATGTCACCCTTTCTTCCTGAGTGGACATATCAGCACATTTTCAAAAGTGTGCATGCATCGTAAGCCTTCTACACGAGTGATTAGTAAAGTCATAAACAGTGAAGTAAACAACTAAGAAGTTAAATAAATAATTCATTTCTTCCCCTAGCATCCTCCCTAAGGTCAACCTTAAACTACTGCTTGTAAGGCATAATACCCACTTCAATCATGTCAGCTGCTAATCATTAATTGCTTCAGAAAAAGACAATATTTTATCCATCCTCTTTGGAGTTCCTTTATGAATGGTGAAGCAAAAGAGAGTGAAAGTGAGTGAAACATGAAAAGCTTGATTTGTTAGGACCCCTGCTGTCTGCAAAGAGATCAAAGCTCAGAGGGAGGCTGTAAAACAGCCGAATGCACAGCACTGAAACATGGCCTGTGGCAGCTGCTCTGGGCACTGGCTCACAACCCAGGTGTACCTCCAACTCCACTCTGCCAGCTGAAGCTCACGAGCGGGTTACCTCTCCTCTGCCTTCATTATTTCTACAGCAGTCACGGAGGAGATGCGGGCTCCATCCATCACAATGCACAAATTCACAGTGCGCAGATTCAGCACAGGCCTAATTAAAGCTTTTCCTTTCATTTGTGGAGATAATTAGACTTTCATCTCACCAGGAAGCTTCAGAAAGATCTATTTCTTTCTTCAATAAAAGCTACATCAAACAAAAGCAGATTTTAATCGCCTTTTCTTTGGGGCATGAGTCAATAATGAAAGATGTCATGGGTAACAAAAAATTGCGTGCAGAAAAAAAAAAAGCGACGTTAAAAAAAAAACGGCTAGGCAATGTTCTTTAATTAACATCATGTTTGCAAACACCATTAATTTCTCTCATTAAAATGATTTTTATCTGCAACTGATTGTTGATAAAACAATCGATTTGAGCATCTCATCTGTTTCACCGCTATGCAAGAACCCATCTGCTGTGCTGTAAAGCAGTAATCACGCAGGCTGTTAAGCAACATGTGAGAACAATAAAAAATGCATGCGTGTGAGTCTGGGATTTGTGAGGTTGACTGCAGGGCAAGGGCCATCTTTCCACAGGACATGTATAAAAAATGACTGAGTGTCAAACCAAAGGACAAAACGTCACAAAGATCAGAAGTGCATAAATAAAAACACAAATTAATATGTGCAGACAGAAAAGGCTCCATCTGTGTTTAGGAATCATTTTGTAAACAGATTCTGAAAAGGAAGGCAGGGAATTTAGATGCATTTAATAGTGTGCCATTGGCTGGTGTGATATAATTGTACATGACACACTAGTGACTTGTCTACTATTTAAGGCACTCTCAGGTTTCCAAAAGGAAAATGCTCATTGCGAATGTTCTTTCAGAAGTGTTGATGTTAGAGTTTTCTCCTCCCAAGTTTTTTCTTGTGAAAATGAGTACTTGTGTGGGATATACAATTAGTTGTAGAATTGTTTTCAAGAGCATAGAGAAAGTGGATTCTAGAAAAGTATAAGGGTAGACTAGAAGCCACAGGATCAGGAATGTCTACTAAAATATAAATGGGTACAAAGATAAAAGATTGGCACATATTGTGTATCAGAAGAGAACTTAGACAGAAAGGGAACAGTGATGTCATGATATCCAAGTTGTCACCTCCTTACTTGCTAGCATTGAATATTGCCTTTTGCTTTTTGAGGAATTCCTACAACAGTGGCCTATTACATACGACACTGATATACTGTCATCTGTAATGACTGTAAGATAATAACATTCTTCCATAAGTTAAGGATTCCTTCTGCTTGAGGTATATTTTCTGGTGGTGATCCTATCTTTCAGAGTCAAGGTCTACAAATGGAGCATCCTTCATGATAGACTTGCAGTTCTTAAAAGCATATTGAGATTGACCTTACACCTTGAATTTTGCATGACACAGAGCTATTCTTTCAGTGACCATTCAGTTATTCTTTAGATGATCATTTTTCACCACTTTTTGTTTGTTTGCATGAATTTTTCAAGATACTACTTTTTTTTTTTTTTTTTCAAGATAGGGTCTTACTCTAGCCCAGGCTGACCTGGAATTCACTATGAAGTCTCAGGGTGGCTTCGAACTCACGGCGATCCTCCTACCTCTGCCTCCCGAGTGCTGGGATTAAAGGCGTGCGCCACCACGCCTGGCTAAGATACCACTTTTTAACACTGAATCTATTTTAGTGTCACTTTGTCAGTTAAGACACCATAGCCAGAAATGTGTGTATATAGGATTAGACACACTACAGCCTTTTGCCTTACCATTCATGTCACCACGGAAAAATTCCAAATATTTAAAATGCATTTTTATTTTCTAGTAAATAAGAATGATATTTGAAAAATAGAAGAAAATGTATTCTATGCAAACAAGTTCCAGAAATTTATGGAAAGCTGAGAACTCAGAGTCCTTGGAAGAAATGTTGTCCTCAGTAAGTAATTTGGTATTAGTAATATTAATTCATCATTTCTTTTTAAAACATTCTCTTTTTCAAGTATTGGGGATTGAACCCATGGTCTTGCGAATGCTAGAAAAATGATCTACCCCTTAGCTTTCTCCAAAGATCTAGTTCATTATTTCTATATTTGTCCTTAAAGTCTGACATTTTAAGATCTTATTCTATGGAAAGTTTCTGTTGATGATGAAACCTAAGTTGTGAAAAGTAAAATTTTGTATTTATGCACCAATAATCTGTGCCTATGACTTAAACTGCTTGACTTAGCAAATAAGTACCTAACAAGTAAAAACTTAAAAAAAGCTGTGATTGTAGTACATCATAAATCCAGAGAGATAAATGGTGTTCCACATTTGTTAAGTTGAGGATACAGCAGTGCAATTTGGCTGCAAGCCTAGGAAGACCTGACATTTTTGAGCCAAATACAGATACATATTAAAATCAAACTGGAAAATCTGGTAGAGTTTCCTAATTGGATTTTTCAAACTTTGTAAAACCCTTTGTTTTTAGATCATTACATTTAGTCAGGTGTAATCTGCAATTCATTCAATTATCTCAGTAAAATGAAAATAGATAACCTCTCTTATATAGATGATCTTATTTAATGTTATTAAAAAATTCATAAGAAATAAATGCACATGTTGTAGTTTGCCATTGCATGCTGAAAATTAGATAGTGTTGTCATATATAAGCACCAACTTTGTTTCTCAAGATTTAACCTAACAGCATTTTGGATAAACAAATCTATCAATAAATAATAAATAAGTAAATAAACACACAAGTAGTTCACACAGAAGTTAAACTTGTCACTTGTGCATTTGTACGGTTCCTGAATGGTATTATTTACTGCTGGGTGCCAAAGTTACAGCTAAAAAAACCCAATCTTTTCAATTATCTACTCAGGAAGCAGGGCCACACCTGCTGCCTGCTAAAACTCCCAGCATTTTCACAATTTTTTTCCTGTTGGAAGAGCAAACAGTGCCATTTCCAATGAGAGTGCTGTCCATTAGCCCACAGATGAGAAGTGCTGAAAAGTGGTGCTAACATTCCCTCGAGACGGGGCTCCTCACAGCACACCTGATATCGAGCAGAGCAAATTGGTGTCTCGAGGTCATTTCAGAAATCAGATTATGTGCATGACAACACAAGGCACGGCTGCTATACCATCTGCCTGGTCCACACCTGGCACATTTAACCCTCAATGTTTTTTTTTTTTTTCACTTTTTTTTTTTTTTTCCTGAGCTGAATTGGTATGTTGTCTGGAGCTGGTGTTTCAGGCTGTGTCAGACAAAGATCAATTGCATGGCATGACTGGCTGGCAGGGCTAAGTAAACAAATTTATGATGTTATTAGTGATTAATATGATTTAGTAAAATATACAACTGCTGGATACTTTTCAATACTTCAAGGATTAGCTTGATTTCTTAACTACAGGAGACCATGGTTCAAAAGACTACAATAGAAGCAGTACCCAGTAGAAGAGTGGGTTGACATCTAAACATGGAAGCCAACTTTCTTTTAACGTTTAGAGTATATTTCTCATGTCAATACCTCATACAAAAGGGGTCCATTACAGATTTTCCTCCAGAAACCTATTTTAGCTCATTGGTTGATAGCTAAATGATAATACTAAAATTACATTGTGTTCTGATGCCTATATAGGAGAACGAAGGTAGGAAGGGATAAAAGTGATGGTGTGATGGAGAAAAAAGATGGTGTAAGATATCAGACATGTAAGAGATTTCTTTTGGTAACATTTTTTTCTTAGTAAAATAATTGAAAGCAGCAAAGTCTCCTTTCCCTTCTACACTTGTCCTTTATTCTATATGGAGATGCCTGCTCTGTGGAAATGGGTAGGAGGGAGGGGATGGGTTTGAAGGCAGAAGAGAAAGCACACACGTGTGAGCTAAGGTTTCTGAGGAGGCTCATCTGCTATTGGAAGCAGGTGAAGATTGGTTGGCGGGGGTCATCTCAAAGCTGGGTGTTTCTAAGTCTGGGACATCTTTTCTTCAGAGTGTCTGCTCCTGTTTCATTGCACTTGACAGTGAGGGCTGCAAGGTGAAAACATCTGGTCAACAACCTCCAACCCCTCTCAAGTGTGCTCAAGTGGACACAACATTGACCTAAAGCATGATTAAGGCACAGTGCCAAAATGGAGCCTGTTTTCTCACTAAAACCTTGGATTAAACAGCAAAAAAGTGAAAAGCCTTCTGGTACTTAGAAAAGAACAGGAAATAAGCAGCCTACTCCATGGCTGAGAAACATTTCCAGCAAAGGAAGGGCGGAGTAGCAGTAGTGCTGAGAATATAGCTGGTGCATACCCCTACCTCCTCCACAGACACCCCAAGTGAAGGAGTAAAAATGATTTTGGCACAAAATCTGGGCTGTGAACTGTTGTCATGAAAAAAGACTCTCCTCATTCCTATGGCCAGATCATTTGGAAGACACTGACTACACACGGAGGAAGTTTTCTGCTTTTCCCTCAGAAGCAGGAAGATAACAAGGGACCACAAACTTAGTGGCTCTCCTTTGACTTGAGAGAACTCCTCTTTGCCTGTGGGTCAGAATAGCTTATTGAAGGATGAAAGTTCTGATTCATGCTTCACTCACAATCTGCTAACTGCAATATCTAACCTCAAGCCGTCTCCTGATGGTAAATTTATTCATTTTCTTTTGGAGAAAGCAGGAAGAAATTTCATACTCACCACAATACAATTTACTATATGAATGAACATCTTTTTATTCATGTTCAAGTTTCAAGCATCTTCACATCTTAGTGAAGAAACTGATGGCCACAAAAAAGAGGGTGGAAGTAATCCTGGCCAGTTGGTGGATCCATCAAAAGGTGACCCAAATCTCATGACCTCAGCTGTCACATACATTTGTTTTTTTTGTGAAGGGTGGTGACACTATTGCTCTGATTCCCCACAACCACCCTTATTACCTATAGCACACTTGAGAGGCACTCATGTGGCTCTGGCCTTGTACTACCTGTTGTATAAACTCAGCCTCATCACACATTCAGGCTAGGTTCACAGAACGACTGAGACTGATGGACCGAGCTACACTCCTGCCTCCCCCCAAACTTTGTCTCACTGGCCAATGGAGTACACTATCATTAAGGGTATGCTATCCTGGCTAATGGTGAGATAATTCCTGTCCTACTATGTCCCCAGAGCAAGATGACTCAAATAGATTTTGGACTCATATTAGGCTGGAAAAACTGAGTGCAGAAAATAAATTCCCTTCTTTTCTAGCAATAGCTTCCTCTGCCTTCAACATGCTGCATTAGAATGATCTACTTGTAACACAAGAGGGACCAGCATTATTTGAACAAAAATAAAAACCAAAGACCCCATTGCTGAAGACACCATATGCTGCTGACACAAAGCATGAAGAGACCTGGCTGGAATCTGGAAAAGAGCTAGTCCCCAGAAAATTAACATATCTAGTGCTGGAAAGTGTGACATGAGCTACTGGTAGAAGGTGGTCAACTATGGTCTCAGCAACCAGAGGTCTAAGCTACTTGGAAGCAAACACCCTGACAGAATGTACATGCCACTGCAGTAGTGACATTCTGACTTTGTGGATAACAAATAGCTTTCAGATTGGCTAAGAGGTGTGCTCAGTGTAAAGGAACCTATATCTGGAATTGACAAACAGATCGGAATCCTATGGGACAAAGATTATGCTCTCCAGTGTCACTTTCTCACTATTCTTTGGCTAAAAGAGGGGTTACATACAACATGTTCACCCTAAATTAATAATGTTCACCCATTTAAATGATGCTGATCATTCTGAGTTGGAGAATCTGTTCTTTTTCAGAAGGTAGTGAGACTGGAGGACATAAACTACCACCTGCACTTCAGCCAAGCCATAGCTGAAACCAAAATGAATTGGGGAGATGAGCAAGAGCTCTGCTTCCATGGTGAACATTACAATCAGTGCCAGAGTGAAAGAATGATACCCTGAGTATATTTAGCACCAATCAAAGCAGAGATCTAGAGTATCCTAAGAGCTCATCACTGAAGTAGACTTAAAACTTACCCACCATGGCTCAGGGAATTTTGAGGAAAAGGGGGTGGAAAGATTATAGGAGCCACAGGTTGAGACATCATTCCCAGAGGCACCACCCTCCCCACAAAATAACTGATTGGTGTTCCAACAACACATAAACTACAACCCCATGGGGAATAACTGTAAACCCACTAAGGATCATCTCCAGTGCAATGGGAGCAGGGACAAGGGACAAGAGCATACCACCACATGTTGTATCCATACAAAATATGTTTTTAATAAGAAGAAGAAAAGAAAAAAAATAGAGAAAAAGTGGTGTATTAATATTAATCTAATGCTTAGGATCATTTTGATGTAGTTATGATTGGGAACATTTTTGAATTTAGGAAATGTGGTAGTTTGAATAGAATAGATGGCCCCCAATATATTCAGTTGTTTATTTATTTGTAGCTTGCATTCTGCAGCCAGGTGGCTGGAGGCAAATGTCACTGGGTGGATCTTAGGGTGTGGTGGTGGGTTTCAGATTTCAATCTAAAGATAAGTAAAGTGTGCCTAGCAGGAGTTCCTGAAGTGTGCTGTTGCTTTTGACCTTTAGGTTTGTACTTCTCTCTCTCCACCAGCTTCTTCTGCCATTTATGAAACTTCCCCTGGATCTGTAGGCTTCAATAAATATCCCTTCCTCCATAACTGTGCCTGCTCTGGAAGTTCATCTCAGTGAACCTGAAGCTGTCTGCTACAGGAAATATACTGAAATGTGAGATATACAGGATATTTGTGAATTACTACCAAACAAAAAGGAAATAAAATATAAAAACAAAAAGGAATTAAAAATATAAGTATAACAACTCTACATACTAAATGCCTTGTGTCCTCTATTACAGTGTTATGTAGGACTTCATCATAGCCATAAAAGATCCTGCACTCCACCAAGTCAGTGACATTTTAACTCAAAAACAAAGAATGAGACCCAAAAACATGAATGCTGGCATGTTGATGTGAATCAACTATTATCTGAAATTCTGCCCTGTGTCTCACTGTATTGTATTCTACTAGGTATAGGTGCAGGCTTTAAATACACATAAGCCTTGTTGCAGTCAGGTTCAGAATTGCTGGTAGAAATCACCCAACCAAGGGAAAAAAAGAGGTTTATTTTGGCTAACAGGTTCAAAGGGTGAAGTTCCATGATGTCAGGGAAAACAATGGCATGAGCAGAGGGTGGACATCACCCCTTGGTCAATATAAGGTGGCCCAGAGCAACAGGAGAGTATGCCATACACGGGCAAGGAAAAACTGTCTATAACACCCATAAGCCTGCCCCCAATAATACACTGCCTCCAGGAGGCATTAATTTCCAAATCTCCATCATCTGGGACTAGCATTCAGAACACCTAAGCTTATGTGGGACACCTGAATCAAACCACCACAAGCCTGTTACTGCATTCTTCTTACATAGGCATTAGTTTAACTTTGCCAAAGATTGGTTCTTAGACCTGTCCTGCTCTCTAGGCTCTAATAATGAGCAGTATTTACATAAATCCTATGCACATCATTTGATTACTTTAAATCATCTCTACATTACTATTTTACTCAATGCAATGCAAATTACTGTTATACTGCACTAGGGAATAATGTTAAGAAAAAATATCTATGCTTGCTTAGAGTAAGAGAAATTTTTTTGGCACATTTCCTCCTTTGGTCAGTTGAGTTCCCAGATGAATAATATACAAATCCAGTGCGCTCAAGGTTTGATGGAATAGTAGACTTGTGACTTGTCCTGGTTTATTCCTTTTTATATTTTGTCCCATAAGTCCTAAGCCTGACTCTCCATAGATCAGGAAATTGATGCTTTTTAACTCTATGGCATTGATTTATCATAATTGAACTCCTAATCAAGGTTCACATTGTGTTTATAATAGGTTGACCGGATCATCTTGTCAATTAATTACATATCCTTCTTTTCCTTTTGAACTCACAGCTTTCTAGGTGCCATTCATGCTCATGAGTCATTCTATGTATAGAAAGAATGATCAATTCCTATATTTCCAATTAGAAATGTTTTTAAGAGCTTATATCTGATACAATAAAATTCACTTTGAAAGAGTCAGGGCATCTACCAGATTCTGGCTGTCTTTGTGACCTAAAGCCAAACCTGACAGACATCCAAAACAGCTGCAACCAGTAGTAAGGACAAAATAAGTGACCACTTACAGCCAAGTTCCTCAATCATTTTCTGCTGTGGTAATTTCTTTTCTTTGATTTGCCCAGAGAGGGCAGTTGGTGACTTGTTGAGGTGGGTAGGAAGCCAGGCATGAGCAGGTGGAAGTCAGGTCATTAGCTGGTAGGCCCCAGGTTAAAACACAACAACAAAACACTGATAAGAGATAAAGGGATGCCAAAAAGGTAGGACAGGGGCCCCTATTATCACATTGTCATGACAGTTCTCATACACTTAGGTTTGTTTCTAACAATGAATGTTCCCCAATGGCTAAAGTAAGGTCAGTTATAGCCAAAGTATTATGGGCTTAATACAATATCTAGCAGTTACAACAGTTATAAGAATGATTCCCACAATGATTCAGTCGAACATTTCTTAAGAGAATAAAAATGTATTTCTTAGTAGAGGAGCTATCTATTATTATCCATAAAGGTAAATATAAATGGGATCAAGTAGAGCACATAAAAATATGGATATTATATCTCTGAGTGAAAATTTGATTATACTAAGTAAACCAGACAGAATGACTGCTTTATTTCCTTTCTATCTGTATTTCTCAGTAATACACAAGGAACATTGGAATTGCAAAATGGAAGCAACTGAAATTTATTGAGTGTAAACATCTCAAGTGTTTGGTTATCTGATTGATGACACAGAGACCAACCTGTCCAGATGTGTAGTCTTCTCAACCATGGCCACAACCTACATGGTGAGTTGAGATAGTGCTTTTTTTTTTCTTTTCTTTTTTCTTTTGGATATGCCTCTACCTCAGAGAATCTGCAAAAAGGTTTTTCTTTAAGTAATAGATTTTCTTCAAAATTATAATGAGAAATCAGATGTAGCTTACATTTTTGTCACTGTGACAAAATACCTGACAAGGAAAAGAGGAAGAAAATTTATTTTGCCTTGGCATGTGCTTGGAGTGGACCTACCAGGGTCTGTGAGATTGTGCGGTGAAGCTCATTTACTATTTGCTGGACCAAGAAGCAGAGATCACGGGCTGTACTAAAATACCATGTAATCTTCACGAGTTGTCCCCAGAGATCTATGTCTTTCAGTTAGGGACCATGTCTCAAAGGTTTTATTGCCTCACAAACAATACCAAGTGTTTAAACACATTTTATATTAAAACTATAATAAATATAATATAATAATGGAAACAATTCAAAATCACTAATAAAAAATGGAAAGATAGGTTTAAGTGGCACAATGAAATTAATTTTCTGAACAACCTCACTTTACAAAGTGTTCCTTTTACCTCTTTCCTGCCTGATGATTCTCCCACTTGATTAAGTATGTATCCTGCTTCCCAAGGATAGAAAATGAAGCAGTTAAAAGATTCATTCAAGGCTCTGCTATTAATAATATTCTTTTTTAGGTATGTGTAGCTTTATGTGTATTTTAGTGTACTTGTATGTACAGTGCACATGTATGTGGGAGGATAGATATCAGAGGTTGACATCAGGTGTCTTCATCAATTGCATTCCACCTTATTTTATTGAGCCAGGGTATCTTGTGTCTCTTTTCCAGCACTGTGAGATTACAGGTATGCATAGCTGCACCTGATATTCTTGCAGGTACTATAGATCTGACCTTGGGTCCTCAATCTTCTGGATAGGCACTTTACTAGATGAGCCATTTCCTCAGCACCTTATTTATTATATTCTTTACAAAGCAATTGGACCAATTTTAAATGATTCATTTTGGCTGTCTACCACATGTCCTATTCCTTGCCTAACGTATAAGAAATGTCAGGTAGGGGTCATCATGAATATTGGAATAAAGTATGCAAAACCCTAGGCAATGGTTGGTAGGTAATAAAAATTATAGGAAGACTGATTTTGAAGTTTTTTTTTTTAATTCTAGCTCTTCTCTGATCTTCATTCTAATAGTAACTGTACATAAACACTATCTTCTTCTACCCATTTATGTCCCTTTATGTCTACTACCTACAAAGTCTTTCTATGTTACATTTCCATTTTCAGTAATGAGAATTATCAAGATGTCCTGAATCTCTGTCATATCCATTCCATGAAGGTTCTAGACTTTACTGATAAAACATTATCTGTACATACATAATTAAATAACTGAAGCATCCAATATTATTATATCAATTACTCTAATTTTAAAATAAGTTGAAGTCCCAATAGTGGAGAGAATCACAGTGAATTTGTAACACTACTCTATTTACTTACAACTGTTAATGTATTATGTAACATCAGTTTCTAACCATGGGTGCTGTTTTCCTCACATGGACACTGAAAAGAATGATAGAATCATGCAGTTGTCAGTGGTCTTCAGTTCAGGGTTTTCCAAATTGTGGGTCTTGATTTAGTGTTAGTATGATACAACAATTATTAAACCACACTAGAATAAATGCATGAGTAAATTGTGTATAATAAATGTCTTATTTAATGTTATTTTATTTGAGTTACCTATCCCTCTGTTCATGAATGCTCTTGATGGAATACTTTTTTTTCTTACTATGAGTAACTATCCTATCTTCTAGTTAATGCTTTATTAATTAATAATTACTAGTTAATAGAGATTATAATGTGCCCCACCTCTGATAGGGTAGCATTTAAACATCTGCTTGAATTTAATCACTGGTGTTGAATTTACCTACTCATGAAATAGTCAATCTATTTTCAGGTTCAAGGTGATAGCCCACTCTTCCAGTGAAACACAACCTTGTATCCACATCCCATTAACTATGGTTCTATTTTTTAGTTTGTCACAGACTAAAATTTTCACTGTTTCATGTCATCCCTATATAAATATGATCATTGCTATAATTCTGCCAGTAACATATATTGGCTTCTCAAGTTAGGAACTTGCTATAGCCTAAGCTGGGATGGAATTATTTATGTAGCCTCAGGGTGACCTCAAACTCATCATGGTCCTCTTACCTCAGCCGCCCCAAGGCTGGGACCACCACATCCAGCTCTCCAACTGAATTGTTTTATTTTTGTTTTTAATTTATTTTAATTTTATTTCCTTGCAAAGAAAGAGTGAGAGGGAGGGAGAATGGGCATACAAGGGCCTTTATCCACAACAAGCAAACTCCAGGTATATGCCCTACGTTGTGAATCTGGCTTTATGTGGACACTGAGAAATCACACCCAGGTCACTTGGCTTTGCATGTAAGCATCTTAACTGCTGATCCATCTCTCCTGCTCTCCGACTAAATTTTATTATTATTATTTTCCTCAATAACCTCCCATGTAGCATCTTTTATCCTCTGTTAGGCATATCACTTCTTTTGTCTGAAAGCAGCATATATGTAAATGCCTTCTTGTGATCTCCTGATGTCATGTTTAGATCTGAGTATAGGCCTTTGTATTCAATATAACAAATAATGCCACAAAGATCTTTTATCTCCTTGACTTTTGTACTATGAATTTGTAAATGTGTTCCCAAAATTTTAGTGTTTGACTTTCTCACACAATTGACTATTATTGAATTTGTAATCAACCAAAATGGCATTTTCACAGGCATCTTTACCAAGCATTATTGACTTCCCTTTGAAATTTACTTAACTTTTTTGATAGGAAAGAAATGTAGGTGTGGACTATGGTTATTCTTGGTAGAGGTCATGTCTAGTGTTCAAGCCTGCCTCAAGAAACAAGAGTTAGGAGATGTAGTTTAGTGGCAGTGACATCCTATAAACATTTTTCCACATGCTGTCTTACCTAAAAACTTCAGACACATCGTATTTATGACACTTAAGCCAGTGATTGAAACTCTGAAAGAAATGGCAGAATGGCTATTTTTTTAATTGTTGTGCTATTAAAAAATGCTTGTGATTTTGTGATTTGACTATATGAAACTCAGAGTATTTTATATTCAAAAAGAGCCAGTTGTGATGATACATGCTCACCATGTTAGTTTAAGGTGGCCTGCTCACCCACAGAGACTGACAGAAGTCCTGCCTACCCCACTGTGAACACCAAGGACACTACTGAAGAAGGCCCTCAGAGGAATGTGGAACAAAGGTTTAGGGATAAAAGCCTATGTAGCCTATGTAAAGAAAAATAGATGTTGATATAGATGTAATTGTTATAATATATAGTAAATGAGACTCAATGAGTAGATGTCCTATTTGTATTGCTGTATAAACTTTTGTTAGAATAAAGGTCAAATGTATGTGTGTGTACATGTGCATTTTTAATATAATATATTCTTAAAGAAAAATATAAAATCCTAGAAAAAGCCATAATCTAAATTCTTCATTCAAGATATTAGACATGAAAACTACTTATAAAGGCTTTAACATTTCAGTGAATATGTAGGAGGTAGACTCCAAATGCCATTTATAATTGATATCTAAAATATTGACTCACTCTACTCTGAAACTTATAAATAATAGTGATTTATTTGTATTTAGGGGACTAAAATTTTTTACTGCTCACACAAATTGCTAGATCAACCTTTGATTATCCAGATATAGTTAATATACAAGGGTAATATGTGAGTGTCATTTATCCTAAGGGCTCATAAGTATAAAAACAGTAACATACTGTGAACATAATGATAACACTTAGAAGTCCTATTATTATTAATTCATTTGACATTCACTGTAATCACACTGGTCTTAATGAATTCACTTGGCATGTGCATATTACATGTACTTTCAGACTCACTCCATTGTGAATCAATGCAAATGAATGTGTTGTTCTCAGATAAATGCTGACCATTTTTAATGTAACATTTAAAATCATATATTAAAAAGTTATACATTGACATTTTATTTTAATGGTAAGAGCAAATCTAAATAAAGAAATGTATTTTCTCATTGAAAACTTATTTTATTATTTTTGCACGTTGCTGAAAATGAAACCAAGAGCCCTGAGCATATTAGGCAAATGCTGCACACCAAGATATAGTACCAGTTCTATACCTTATTACATTTTTAATTATATGTGGCTTGCTGATTGTTTTCTATATAAACACACTTAGGCATATATGTATAGAATGTTTAGGAAAACTATTAAAGTAACACATGAATGAATAATGCAAAAATTTAATAGGAAGTAGGCTGGCGACACAAATTAAAAGGAAAGAATTATTGAATGTCTTTCCAACATTTCATCAACAAATATTTAATTTTGACTATAAAGTAAATAGTATCATATTTACCAAATCTGCCTCACTTTGCTCTCCAGACTTTAATTGTTCCCCCACCCTTGTTTCAGTTATTTCTCTGAGGTCTCATGTTCATTTTCTCTGACAGGTCGAAGTGATCATAAAATATACCCCATATGTACTTGCTAGTGACTACAACATAATAAATGTGGTTTGTCATTTTCTGATCATTTACTCTGCCTGTGTGCTGATGTTGTGCTGGTAGCAATTTTCAATTCATTTTTGGCCCATTTTATTTTCAAAAATATCCAACGTGAATATCCTGGGAGGTCACTCTCCCTGGGCTCTGTCCAGGTGGTGTAGGGAAGCACAGGGTTTTGCCCCATGGTGTACAGTCCCTTACCACAATGTTGGAGACAAAGCTGGGCCTTGAGACTGCATCTGCATATTCCTAGGACTTCCCAGAGTCCTTTGGATGATGACTGAGGAGATAAGCCAAGCAGGAAACAATCATATCACCTGTTCTTTATGTTGTACATGATTTAGAAAGAATTGCCTTGGCCTGAAACTGTATTGATTTTTTTTAAACTAAACCCATATATTTATCTCTCCAAAATATACTAAAAGTGGGCCAAAGGCTTGTATCCAGAAGTTTAATGTCTTTTGGGCAGATGTGATTTTTCTTCCATATGTCTATCAAAAACATACAATGTTTTCAGATCTCACTGGGCATGTGAGAGCCTGGCTAAGATTTTTATAAGTATTCACTAGCATCATCATAGTCATTGCTATATTTATTGTTTATGCTGTAAATAGCAATTGATTCTTCTATAAAGATCTGCAATGAATAGATACATTTTGTAGGATGGTATGATGAATTCATGTTAAAGCTTTAGGAATAGAAGAGATCAGGAATAATACATATCAACATATATGTTAACTCATCAGTACAACATTTTAAATGCTTTACTCCAGGTACAACAAAAGTTGACCCTATAATAAATAGGCCAGAAATGCCATGCTTTCTTGGTTGCTGTAATTTCTGAGCAAGCTTACATGTATAGAACACAACTATGAAGTTTTTCTGTGTCAACTTTGATTATGGTAGAAGAATTGTTACATACTGAGACAAAAAATTCTCTGATATTTATTGTTCATTAAGTATAAATACTGTTCTGTGTTTGGTATTCAAAAGTTTCTTCCTCACAATGAATTAATTTATAGTGCTTTTGCTTCTCTCAACTTTTTTTAAAAAATGTAATTAATCAAATGATATATGTTTTCTTCTTACTATAATCAACATATTTATCTCCCAGATACAAAAGTATTCATAAGTAGACATGCACACACAAACATTCAGACTCACACACAGAATTAGAAAGAAGCTTGTCCCAATATGACTTTCCAAAATAGTATTAAATAGGTATGTGTGAAAAGCAAGGCATGGTTTCAGCAGCAAAGATTATGTAATCTAATTTTATAAATAATAGACAAGAAAAATGAACCAGAAAAGATAGAAAGATTTGCATAGGGTAGCACCATAACTGTATCAAATCATATTTTACAACACAGTTAAGCTAGGCTGTAAAATCTGAAATATATACATAGAATACATTGTACTGGTGTCAATAAGATTGAAAATATTCTCATGATTATAGTTTGGGTTGCAACCCAAGATATATATTAACATTTGGGTGGGAGCACTTTAATAGTAATTTCAAACAACCAAAATTGCCAGAGCTAGATTGTTATGGCTGTTCTCCACAATTTTACATTTGTACTTGCACAATGTCATTATAACAATTAGCATATTGCATTCATGTTTTCAGACTACCATTATTCTCTACAGTTATTGTTTCATTTAATTCACATAGTTTCTTTTTTAGGTATGAAAGGATGAACTGAATTTCCATCACTATTCTATTGAGACTTTCTAAAGTATGTTAAATTTTGTGAAGACAGAAACAAAATTTACATATTTTTGAAAGTGTATACAAGTCTAATTTTATCACACATTTAAAGATCCCTCAAATTATAGAGTCTTTTATCAAGGATTTTCACACAGCCCTTCTTTCATATATATAACGATTACTAATTACTCTATAGTAGTAAAGCCAAGTACTGTTTGTACAATAGTCAATCTAGATAATAAAATACAAGGTTTACCTACTACTACTGACAAGAAAGGAAAACTTACTTAACCAAATGTATCCTTGCATTTAAAATGACATTCATTAAAATAGGAGAAATGAGGAAGGTAATATTATATGATTTCCAAAACATGGCTTGAAGGTTATGGAAGTGGTATGCATTTCTTCTTTTTTAAGACCAAACTGTCAGGATATATTAAGTGAACTGAGTGACATAAGTAGATAAATTACTAATAGAGAAAACTACAAATTAATGTCCACTTTCCTGGTTTAAAGCAAAATCATACATAGAATAATATACTTAATAGCACTCATCTCTGTGAACTTTCAAAAATGAATTTCAAGGGAATCATTACTTAGCACTATTCAACAGCTTTCAAAAGTGATTAATTGCCAGGACCATCTCTATTTCTCAGAGAAGTCCTAAAATAGAACACAGAACTGGAATACTACCTGTTAGTAGCTTTGTTTTAATTTTTAAAATATACATATTATATGTAGTTAAGAGAAATAACCCACTTATTATCAGATCAAAGGCTTTATTTCTAAAAATTGGGGTAAAAGAAATGGCAACAGTTAAGATAAAATATATTTGAGTAAAAATATTCCATTTCATTTTGTACAATCAAAATATTCATTTGCTTCCTCTTTGGTACATATATACCTATTCTTAAAAATGTGAAGATAAGTAATTTACTCACTTTTCAATAGTGGCTTCAACTTGTATATCTATTTTATAGAAAAATTTTCAAGGAAATAAGGAAAAATTAAAACTTGAACTTTGATATGATCTTTACTGTTCTAGATAATACTCATTTTATATTATTCTATCAGTTGATTCTTTTTCTTCTTTTGTTTATACTTGTATTAAGACAATGTTTCACACTGTAGCCCAGGCTGAACTTGAACTCACTACATATAGCCGAGGGTAGCTGTGTGACCTCATGGTAATCTTCCAGCCTCAGCGTCCCAAGTGTGAGGATTAGTGTCAAATGCCTCCTACTGTTCTTTCTATTCCTTCTTGTTAAAGGAATAAATAAATTCTAAAATTACTCAAAATTTAAAAAAAAAAAAACATGGGCTGGAGAGATGGCTTAACGGTTAAGCGCTTGCCTGTGAAGCCCAAGGACCCCGGTTCGAGGCTCGATTCCCCAGGTCCCACATTAGCCAGATGCACAAGGGGGCGCACGCGTCTGGAGTTCGTTTGCAGAGGCTGGAAGCCCTGGCGCGCCCATTCTCTCTCTCTCCCTCTATCTGTCTTTCTCTCTGTGTCTGTCGCTCTCAAATAAATAAATAAAAAATTTAAAAAAAAAAACAAAACATTTTTCAGGAAGACTATACAACTTGAGTCAAAATTAGTTAGCAAACTACTACAGATTAATTTTTGTGTTGGAATACATTAGATAGGTATGTTGTATACAAGATGTGAAATTGCATTTCTGCAGGGGTGAATTGAGAGATGACTAGAAAATTTTAAGTCAATAAAGACCATGATCCTTTGCAAAATCTGAAGACAGATGGAAAATTATTTGCTCCATAGCACAAGACTCAGGAGACTCATCAAAGGGTAAAAGTTCTGCACAGCACACATCCCATTACAGATTCTCAATTCTTAAAATAACATGAGTTGGGCTGATGATAACAGGAACAACCATTGTTATGATTGTAATTCTTACCAATAAACAGATTGTTGCTACTAAAATGATTTTCTGAACTCAGGATGAGAATCTGATAAAACAAGTAAGATTTCTGTAGCCCTAAAAATATTCTGCCCTTTTGCCCCTAATTAGAACAATTAATAGTACATTCTATTCACATGGAATGGCTATTGTACTCAATTTTGTCAAAGTCATAATAGTGGATGCTGTTTAAACTCATAAAGTTGTTTGCAGTATTAGAGTTGTCCCAGATACATTATTGAATGGATGGATGGATGCCTCAGCACCTCCCTGTGGGCTCTCATAAACTTACAAAACAGGCAAAGTGGAACCTATGGATGGCAAAATACCATCTGGTGATACTGAATTATCCCCAGGAATACATTAAAATATTCCCTCATCAAATTGCAGACAAAACCTAGTTTAACACAATATAAATTATAATATTAACCCCAAGCATGCTACAATGTAAGCTACTAAATAGTGATGAATTGTATTGAACCTATTTTCTAATGAAAACTTTTGGAACTATTGCAAAAGTAATTGTTAAACCAAAGATGTGCCCTAATGTATAAGGAAGTAGATTTTTGTTTTTTTTAGTAAAGTACATGTTGAGCAGAAAATAAACTTTTCCATGACATTTGATTTAATGTTATGTTTAAAATTAGTAGCAAAGAAGTGAAATTAGCTAGGAAATTTAAAATATTATAGCCTGTTAAATATGTTATTTCTAATTTCTTATTGACATGTACACAAATGTACACATGGTATTGAGCTACTGTTCCTGTTATATTCTAATTATGTAGTCAATTTTTTATTTAACTTTAAAAATAAATATTATACATTCCAGATGATTCAAATGCCAAGGTTCCTGAACTAGGAGTTTAACTGAAACATAATATGGCTAAAGTTAAAATATATGATTATATTTTAAATGGCTTATTCTCAGGTTTATCTGAATTTTAGTGTTGAATGCATATACATGCATACGAAGGACACAAATATGTATACATACAAAAGTGCACTTAAAATTCTGTCCTGGTTTCTGTGGCTACATTTGAAATTGTTTCAGTTGCTTATCTGGAGTTTTCTAGTATCCTTGCATAAAAGAGCTTTGCCTTATGAAAGGACATTTCGAAGTGATATGAACAGGAGTTTTGTAAAGACACAGCAAAGACTCAATATTGTTCATGGCACAATTAAGAAATTGTGAGGCCAGAGTCTGCTTATGAAGAAACACTGAACATTTGGGGACTTGTGATGTCATTGCCCACAGATGAATCAGAGCTTTCTCAGCAGCCAGTGATGTCTAGCGAGTGTCTCCCTCTGATCACTTACCTGTCTGGCTGAGTTCTCCAGAGGATGTTATTGGAAGGCACTTTGATCTCCCCATCCGCAGCCATGGTAAGAAGGCTGTACTGTCCGAGACCTTCACTAGTACAGAACACTAGAGAGGCAGATCTGCCAGGATTCTGATGAGGCCATGATCATTACTTTGGCAAATATTCCATTCTGATAATTGTGTTTAAGGTAATTTGGTGGCTCCGACTATTATACACTTACCTTGTCAAATAAAACTTGATATTACAATGCACTTAAATATGCTACTATATATATGACTCTGCCTATAAATAAAAATAGTCTCTTACTGTAAATTTGACTACAATCTAATTTATTGTATTGCATTATGATGGCAAATGGATACTTGGGTAGTATGATGGTTTATATTGACTGTGAGCTTTCTGGGCCAGAATCACCTGTGAATGATTATATAAATTAGGTGAGCCTGTGGGCATACCTGTGAAGGATTATTTTGATTAGGTTAATTGAGGTGGGAAGACTCATGGAAACTGGGCATAGCACCATTCTCTGGGATGGCATTCTGGGCTGTATAGAAAGGAGAGAGGTGGGTGAGCATCAGCCCTCTTCCTCACTTCCCCACTGTGGGATAAATGACCAGCTCTGCTTTGATTGCCTCCCACTGAGCTTTTCCAACAAGACAGACTTGGACTGCAACCTATAACTGCAAGCTTAAATAAACCCTTCCACCCTTAAACTGAGTTTTGTCTGGTATTTTGTCCAATATGAAAAAAGTAACCAATACAGGTATTTAAATACCAGTATTACTTACAGAAAGTTTTAGAAAATTGTCCAAATGATGATACATTTGACATTTTTCTAAAGTTTATTTCTTATTTTCATCTTAATTCAAAATCTTTTTTTTAAATTACTATTGATGGCTGGATTTCAAAATGAATCTCTTAAATATGTTCCTTTTGGGTCTTATCCTATTTTGTACTTCAGTAAGCTCCAAAATCCCACACAGATGAGAATTCAGAAGTATCAAAGGTGGGAACATTTTGGAGATGGTCCAAAATACACTGGCACACTACAAGTCCCTACAATGCATCCTCTTGCTTCTATCTACAGAGAAGGGAGTAGATGGAATGGATGTTAAGCCTCAATCAGACCTTCAAAGTCACCATGCAAGGTGGAGGTCATGTTTCCTATTTAGAGGAAACAGACCTCTGAAGTGCAATTACACATCAGTGGAAAAGTCAAGAATCCAACTAACTGCCTGACCTGACTTTACAGCTTCAGTTTGTTCCACAGCTTTTCCTCCAGTGTTCTTTGACTATCTATTCCAATCTGAAAGATTAGTTCAGTGCATGAATCAGTACTTTGTTGACCATCAAAAATCAATATTGCCTCTGGAGTTTGGGGATGAACTGTGAGCTTGAGCTCCAAGAACAAAATATGGCATTGAACTATAATATAAAATATTAGAATGAACTATGGGGTAAAATGTGGGGACATTTCTTATGGAACTTACAAATAAGTTTTCTGAGATTACTGCAGTGAGAAGTTAAATTCTTGCCTATAAGTTGTTTAAATTTACCATATCATACACCTTCTTAAAGCCATATGACTAGGTTTCCTTTGTGTGTGCCTTTGTCATAAACAGCATAAACACCAGAGATGATAAACATTGACAAGCGATGTTTAGAGATGCTGACTGGTCTTAAGCGATACTCTTTGCCCAGTTTCCTCAGACATGTGTTTCAACTCAGAGAAAAGCATAAGAAATGCAGATCTTAGTGTTCAAGACAACAAAGTCAGTCATTATGGGCCCATAGATCTTTTGAAGACAACAGTTGTGCTTATTTTTAATCAGAGTATATGTGTATATTGAATCAGCAGAGTTCAGCAGGCCATACACCTAAATCCCTTCCTTTAATAAATGTTTAAGGATTTTACTAAGTCAAAAGTTCATTATTTCCATATACATTATACTACTTGTTTATGTACCTCTGGTTTTTGGCTGTTGAATAAAAATGCCAATGAATACATGCATGCAGAAGAAACCACGGTCACAGTAAGATCAGAGCAGAAGATGTAACAAGTTCATTAATGGCTTAAAATAAATTTCTTTACAAATTTCTTTTTCCTCAGGCCACTGCTAGAGGCAGCTAGCTCACTCCTAGGCTGGGTATACCAGAAGTTAGCTCTCCTACTTCTCTGGCTCTCCTCCTAGAAAGTTTGCTAATTTCTGGATAGAAAACTTCCAAGGGATGATTTTATACAAGTTCAAAGATGATCTTCCAAATAGGGCATAGGAGCCAAATAATCAGAATATAAATTCTCATGTCCATCTTATCCTCAGAGGTAGACATAACGAAATTTCTTTCTACTATAATACTGATGGTGATTTGGAAGCTTGAATATAATGGGGGCCACTATAAACCAAATTATCTATGTTGAGAGAAGTCTCCCAGATTTGATTTTCAAGTGCTTAGGCTTTTAATTGGTGGGTACTGTAGTTGCCAGATGTATTGAAATGTTTCAGATATTGTCATAGTCTTATTTATATCCTCCAAAATGTTTTCTTTTTTTCCAAGTGGGTTAAAACTAGGAGGTTAACATTCTTTTGATATATGATTAAGTCTTTGGTGCTAAGCCTCATGAGTAGGATTAGTGCACTTAAATATTTATTTATTTACTTATTTATTTATTTATTTATTTATAAGGGGAGAGAGAGAATATGAATGAGGGTAGGTACCTCAAGGCCTCTAGCCACTGCCAAGGAACTCCAGATGCATGTGTCATTTCTGCATCTGGCTTTACATCGGTACTGTGGAATTAAACCCCATGTCATTACATTTTGCAGGCAAGTGCGTTTTGAGCCATTTCTCTAGCCCTGCATTAATGCTGTTATAATGGAAGCCCAATATATTCCCCTTATTACTTCCACCATCTGAAACACAGTATTGTTACCAAAATGTTGGTCTTTATCAGACACTGGATCTTGATGTTTGACTTCTCAGAATTGAATGGAAGACTTCTTCTTGTCTGTATGCCAATTGTTTATGGAATTTTGTGAAAGAAGCCAAAATGTACTCAGATAGGTATGTTTTTACAGAGATTCTCCTAACAGTTCCAGAATCAAATGAAAAAATTGTCAAATAAAAAGTAACCACAAGCCAGCCCTCCAAGGTATCTAATTTAAGTGTGCATATAAAAGTACTATTATAGGGCTGGAGCAATGCCTTGAGGTTAGAATTCTTGCCTGCCAAGCCAAAGGACCCAGGTTCAATTTTTCAGGCCAAAGTAAACTAGATGCATCTGTAGTTTGTTTGCAACAGTTGAAGATCCTGGCATGTCCACTTTCTCTCTCTCTCTCTCTATCTGTCTCTTTCTCCCTCTCTGTCAAGTAAATAATTAAATAAATAAATAAATAAATAAATAAATAAATAAATAAATAAATTTTTAAAGCACTACTACACTTTTATAGCACTTAGAAAATATTTTATGTTCTCTAGTTAACTGTATTTTAGAACAAGATTGCGTTGTATTGTATGTCCTTGTAATCCTCATAATATCTGGTTATAGTAAGTATATAATTCCTGTACTTCATGAAACTTATAAACATGATTTTTAAACAATTACAAACTTCTTTTATCCACTTTTGGATATTTCATCTATAAAGAGTGCCTTTTTGCTAACAAATATAAATATCTTAAAAGTATAAATTTCAGAAACAATACATTTAATTTCTTCTTAGAATATTATATACTCAATCTATATGAAATCATTAACACATACCAGACATCACTGAGGCTTACTTCAAAACTCTACTGTTTATTAATTGGGAGGATATTGTCTTTAGGTTTCTTTTCTATATGTAATCAACCACACTGCTTTTCTTCTTAACCTAAACAAGATTATATGTTTAAGCTATGCACCTTTGCAAGCAGAGGTTGGTAATGAAAGCTGTAACACAACACTAACTGTGGTATTGTAAATAGTGCTAAAGCTTTCCTTATAGAGATCCATGGAAAGTAAGTACGTAAGAAAGGGCTTCATGGCTTAAGAAGCTCTAACTTTTCCTGACTGATTTTACCTGTGATTCATTTAGCTGCAGATAAGACAAGAGCAAGCTAATGACCTCCTGTTTTATATATCTAATTTTCAGTTTTGCTTTGGTATAATCATACACACTTCTAAATGAGCCATATTCTTCACAGCTAATTGGTGGGGCCAGTGGAGTGGATCAACATGCTATAGTACTTTGTCTTATTCCCAGTTTGAGTCCTTCCTGGGTATTTAAGCTGACAATGTGAATGCGGCAAGCCTCCAGATTTCAGCTGTGCTGGCAGCGAAGGCCACTCTGAGAGATGGGCAATATGGCTTCTGTGAGTGCCATTCATCAGAACAAACATTAAAGGGAGACGAGTATGTAGTTTTCAACCGTCTGTGCCTGGTGTGTATCGCCTTCCTGCTGAGGTGTGTTGAGGGGTGAGGTCTGAGTTTTGTGTATCATCAAGGTGGTGAAGTCGGAATCTTGGACGTTGTCAAGGAAAGAAAGATCTTTTTTTTTTTTTCAAAGTCTTTTCACAAAATGAAGTCTTAGATAAGCTCACACATATATTAGTATTTTCTCTTTCAAGTTACTGAATGGTGTTGTAATATCTCTTCATATGAAGACTTTTAAATCTTATAATTCATCACTCATCATTCTGGTAAAATTAATTTCCAAAATATATACTTGAATTAAACATTTTTAATTTTAGTAAAAACTGGCTTATTTGAAACAGGTGTTCTAAGCATTTGAAGTCATAATGTAGAGCCTATCATATATTACTTATTTGACAATTATGTTTATATTTTTAAAAAAAACTCAAGGTTGAACAACACTAAAATGTTCAGTTAACCCACTGGGATCTGAGACATCAATGCAGGAAGAATGAATTAACTATATCCATTAGTTCCCTATGTCAATTTCATATGTTAATTAGGTTGTCTTTATTATCTTTCTGGGATGTTTTGAAATCACTCTATTATTTAGAATTTTGCTTTTTGATTCTCACCGATAAAAGCTGCTTTATTTGGCTCTATAAGAACTGAAAAGTAAAAGTAATACTGGCTAATTAAAAAAAAATCTCCTTTCCCTTTACCTTGAGTACATCTAATATAAATTAGACAAGTGATGAATAATGTGCCAGCAGAAATCTTTTTTCCTTTGGCATCAATCTCTCAGTTTTATATAGAAGCATCACTATTTCTAGCTTCAGGAACACAAATGTGTACTAAAAGAAATGAATTGTAGACCTGACAGAGTATCGACAGGTTAAAATTCAGTTTAAAATTTTCTGTGTTCTAATGCCTTATTATTATATATAATTCTAAGCCTAATTGGGAAAAAATAGCTAGTAAAATTAAGATAGTTGGTTCCAACTTAGATTTATAAAAACATACAATATCAGTAACACCATTTAAAATCACTCCTATCACCACTATTTAAAGTTGCATTTAAATTCACATTTATAGAACTAATAAATGCAATTGTTAAAAATAGAACTGATTAATATTAACTAAAGAAGAATGCCTTCATTTTTACTTTAGGTAATCTTTCCTCTTTTCTAAGAAAGAGTATTTCAGCTCTAAGTAAATAGGTCTATTGTTTCAGTTTTCCATTTACCAAATAACCCTTGTAGAACTCCCATTGACTTTTAATTTTCATAACTCAATATCAATATTTAACAGGCATAGGTAATCATTTCCAGCATAGCTAGCCCAGCCTTACATAAAATTAGGCAGGTTAGGAAATTACTTTCATTACTGACTCTTTTCTTTATCCTTTTCAAAGAGGAAGAAATTAATTCATCTGTTAGGCTACATGCAAAAAAATTAGTTCTGATCTTTATATAGTTGTATAATTTAAATTAGTACCTGATTCTCTAAAGTCCACAATTTAGGACAGAACAAAATCTACTACAGCAACTAATTAAACACTTACTGTAAGGTTAAGTTTTTCATTAAATCAATAGGCCCCTAGTGTCAGTTACAAAGCCCTAATTACTATGCAGCAAATTTAGATTGAATTTGAATTAAGGACTGATTTCAATCTAACCACAGCATGTAAATATTGTAAATTACTAGAATTACAGTTCAATAAAATTGAATGGATTCCACTTTAGATAAACCAAATGCAAATGAAAAGAAAAAAGATCAGATAAAATTTCCTCCAAATATCTTGCCAACAAGCATTGCACATCGTATATAAGATATTGTTTTGGCAATGGGCATGCCACAGCTCAATAGTTCTATCACCATTCAGCATGTTTTAATATTTGATTATCTATCATCAAAATGAATAAATTTAATCTCTCTCAAGTGATCAAGGAAAATGATAGCTAATGTGACTGCTTGCTGTGTTGTTTTGGTATGATTACTGTATTGTGCTACAGCAGAGTATGAAATCAGGTTATCAGGTTATAATGAGCTGGGATAAATCACACAGGCATGCAGGCAGTCACCCACATGCTGCCAAATACAAAACAAGCTCCATTCTAAGGATGAGTCAGATTATTTTTAAAATGAAAAGAAATTATAACAAAACTGTACAGACTCTAACCTTGTAATTTATTAACATATAAAATAAGAAACAGTTGAAAGTTTATGTGCTGTTGTTTAAAATAGAGATGAGAACAAGCTTTGTCTACAGCAAAGGAAAAGTTCAGTACGGATCATCCCTTGGCATGGAACAAGCAACAGTTTCTCTTTGAAAGAGAAGGTTGAAACATTTTTTATAATAAGATGAATAATATGGGTGAAATTGGTATTGATAGCTTTCTCAATTTGCATACCCTGGCATTTTGTCTGGGGCAAGAAAATAGTTTGCTTTTCCTTTACCATATATATATATGGTGTGTGTGTATACACACACACACACACACACACACACACACACACACACACACACATATATATATATATGGTATATATATGGTATATACATATATACTATGTGTATGTTTATGACACTTTCACGACTATTTCAAAGAATGATGGGAGAGTTTGAAGGTATTCTGCTATATGAAAGCTAAGAATTTATTGTGAAAAATGATGATTGTTTTTTGTGTTTTCCTGAAATTAGATCAATTAGTATCATAGGATAAACATACTAATTGTGACCACAGCAAGTAAATTTATGCTTTCCACCACAGAGAACTGTTAGGTCATTCTTGAGCTATATAAAAAGTAATCACAAAAAAATATTCTGAAACAGCAATATGAACCAGGAACAAAGATAAAATTTGTGGATTTCTCATTCTGAAACTACTGGGGAAGGAAACATTTATCTAACATTAACCTGGTAGTGGCAAGTGAGCCATTTGAATATAGAGACAAAAATTGTCTTTAAAAATGTGTGACAGTAGAAACCAAGACTTACTTATAAGGTTTTTTGTTTGTTTGTTTGTTTGTTTTTGCAGTTTTATCTAAGTAGGTCAAAAATGCAAAAAATAGTCACATTTACCCTTAGCAAACAGGATGTCCTTTATATACATACAAAAGGTAGATTTTTCATACATTACTTATTTTAACATCAAAAGACAGAAGAATCTTTGCATTGTATGGCCTGCCTTTCTTCTGTTTATATTTATGCCTCCTTCTTTAGATTTTAGTAATTGAGTAGGAATGTAAAGCATTGTGCAGAATTATAAAATTGAAAACAACAAAAAAGTAAAATACAGAGGTAGAAATCATGTAATAGATCTTCTAGAAGGCACCTGGCAAAAAGAAAGTGACAAAAACAAAGGTGAGATTGTCTTTCAAGTTTGCATGACAGCATTTTTATAGAGTAGAAGAAGCAAAGGTTCTTTTTTTTTATTTTCTATACTTGTCAACCAAGCATGTGTTTAACTCTTCCTTTCAGTAAAAATGAAACATACACACACACAGATCAATAACTTGGCTTTAGGAATACATAATTTGAAATAATCACTCCCACTTCTACAGTAAATGTGCAGTTTATAACTAAACATGTGTGCCTGGTAATCAACAGTGTTTGTTTTCTGTGTGGATTCAGTGGTACAGATAAATAGTGACTTCTTTACTAGGCATAAAAATGAAGACAAACTGTTTAATATAGATGAATTAGGTGATATTAGGAGAATTAACTTTCAGCTTACTTGCAGAAACAGAGGCTGTCATTTATTTTCAAATAAGAGTGCTGCTTTCTTGGTGAACCTGGTACCAGCACAAGCATGAAGGAGATAGACACAGAGAACACTCAACCATATATCCTGAGACACAGAGCCTGAAAAGAACTTATCACAGAAGCAGACCCAAAATGAACCTCACATGGCTCAGGGAAATTTGCGGAAGGGGGCCAGAAAGAAAGTTAGAGCCACGTGTTTGTTCATGATACATAGAAACATTTATTCCTACCCATAACTGATGGCTAACCCCACAATGCACGAACCATAGATCCCAACAAGAAGAATCGGTGTGGAGGGGGGAGGACAGGGAAGAGGCTAACAATGGTATCAACTTGACTGTATTCACTGAGTACAAAACTAATTTAAAAAATTCTATCACATATTCACTGTCAAATGAGGGAGTCAACTTGAACTTCAGAAAGAATGATTATTAATCAATACCTCTAGTTGCTTTGATGTTCATTAAGTATGTCTTATGTCTGTGCTTTGTTAATTAGTATCATAATAAAGTGTAACATGCAAAATATAATGTGTCCTAGTTACACTGCCTTTAGGGATTTTTTTCGCTAGTCATTATTATAAAATACTACAGATAGTATTTATCCATGCAGGGTACATTACAAGACCCCATAATGGATGCCTGATATCACATAGCAACAAGCTCTCTATAAGTTACATATTTTTTTCTATGCCTAACTGTGCAATCTATAGCACAAGTTAACCATAGCAAGATATTAACAACAACAAATACTAAAATGTACTAAAATAGAATATTTGTAATAATACACTTTGAGAAAACTCATATGAATGTTCTCTCTCTCTCTCTCCATCTCCCCCCATCCTCCCTTCAGCTCCCTCTTTCTTACTACACTCACTAGTTCTGGGATTGCAGGTGTCCTGCCACCACACCCAGTTAGTTCTTTTCTCTTCACAGAATCAAGACAAATATTGATCCTTTAAGACTGTGACTGACTGTGAGTACCAGACAAGGGGAAATGCCAAGGATATTGGAAACAGCCATACATTTTACTCCCAGAGATTGTGAGACTGAAACAAGAAAATCATGGGTTCAAGGGCAATCTGATGTTTGAAGAGAATTCTTGAATAGTCTTGGCTACAATACCTAGATACTGTCTCAAAAAAAATAAAAAAAGGTAAATTACTTATAAGGAAAATGACAACTAACTTTTATGGAACTCATCCTATGTACTGGAGACATAATAATGATCTCTCTTGCTCACAGGGAGACTAAGGTTTAGAATGAATAATTGAGCTCAGTGCCTCATAGAATCAGTGATGTCCCTAGATTCTGTCCACACTAGCAGCAGAGAGCAATTCTGAGAATATTGACTTTTGAAACAGACTGCATACCACTTTCTGGTAATAGTTATATTCAAGTGAATAAAATATTGAATGTTATTTTTAGGATGTACCTTCATCCTTCATTATAACATTTGAGGTAATATTAATGAGACCAATGAGCAGATGAACATGTCATAGCAAGTGGTCACAAGTGTCCCATTATTCTAGATATCAAATTCATTGAAACATGAAAAAAATTTGCAAACAGCACAAATATTTTCTTTTATGCACATCCATACAAATGGAAAATGAAACCTTAAAAAATCACTTATCTGATCATATCAAGACATCTATTCATAGGAAGCCCCTAATCAGATGTATATCAAACAGTTCATGGATTTTCTTTGATGAAGGGACAGTGGAAAAAGGAGTTTTTATTTGGTATACTTCTGTAGTTTACAAGTAGAGCTACATATAGATTGTTGCATTGATTTTGATATTAAAGGAAAAGCTTTACCTACAAAGAACATGAAAGAAAAATAGATGTAAAAATCCTTTTAACATTTTTTTTCATAAATCCCTAGTTGCAAAATTCTTAAAATGTTATACTAGAGGAATCATGTTTTCACTTGGCTATTTTTTAACTCTTATGGGGAATTTTTAACAGCTAGTTTTATTCTAGTTTCATAACAAATAACTTTTAATGAAAATTATTTAACTTTGGTGATTATGAACATATAATCTTATATATACTATATAATTTCAATACATATACTTTACTTATATGCTATGAATAGTAAATTATATACTATATAGTATAAAACTATCATATATATATATGATGTAGTTCCATCCTTAATAGATGTTTTTGTAGCTAAATCACACTCTTATATCTATACTATATACACACACAGGCATATATATGTATATATATATATATATAGTTTTAAAATGATGCAACCCTGTATCTACATAAAACTTTTATTTGATTTTTAAACTTGCATCAAAAAGTTGGGGGATATATATATATATTTCATTTTTTTGTGACATTCTGAATGAAAATCAGTTTCAATGGCAATATGAAGAAATAAAATATGTATCTAGGCATTATCATGCACACCTCTAATCTTAGAAATTCTAGAGGCTGTGATATGGAAGGTTGAGCATTCAAGGCCAGCTCAGACGATATAGCCAGGCCACAGCTTAAAAACAAAACAAACAAACAAAAAAGGCTGGTTAATTCTAGCATGCCATGAGAGACAGAAATAGGAGTATCATTGTGAGTTCAAGGCCACTCTGGTTATACCAAGTGAGTGACAGGTCAGCCTGGACTAGAGTAAAAACCTACTTAAAAATAAAAAAAAGCAAACACACACACACACACACACACACACACACACACACAAATAAGTAAGATGACATAAAACAAAATACTAAGCCAGCCCAAACAAACAAAATACACTGTCTTTATTATATACTGTAAACAAAAAAAAATAAGCAAATTGTTGCTTTATAGTAATTAATTTAGGTTTGTATATCAAATGACTGTGAACATAAATTCATATCGTGTCCTGTAGGTATATCAACATTACCTATTGTGTTCAGATGTTCATAATGTGACATTAGCAAAGTGTAAATGTGTCTTACTATTTACTGTGATTGCTAATACTGTTACCTGAACAGAGTGGTATAGAGCTTACATTAATGTCTACAGAACATCTTCCTAATTCACTCCATTTCCTTCTCCCTCTCTGAGTGAACTGAGAGCTATTTTACTCGCATATTGTAGGTGAAGCAAATGAACATATGGCCTGAAATGCAATATATTTTTGTATTAAAACTATGACACTAAAAACATGAAATAAAGAATCGGTCAAAAGGCATTTTACTTCCAGCCTCAACAATTTCATAAAAAAATATGATTTGTAAGTCCTATTAATTTTTTTCCATATGCAACAAATTATTCTCTATTTCCTTCTCTCTCCAATTTAATCAGTGTGAAGTAAAATGTAGGTACATTTTTAAAGAGAAGATAGGAGTATTAAACACATGTCTGGTACTATGATATATATATTTTTTTTTTTCTGGCAAAGACCACAGGAAATTTCTTGACAATCCTTCTAGTTTTCAAAGCAATGCTTTGTACATGTAATTTGTTATTTGCTTTGTGATGTGTAGTCAATTGAAGCATGGGGTTCTGGGAAAGAATGCTTCCTTGCAAGTCTAAGCCTTTAGTAACACTTCTACCAAGGCGGATATTATCTCCTATCCCAATTAGCATTTTCCAAGATGTTCACAGTGGTTAACTAACATGATATTTGAAAATGTCACAGTTTAAAATAACCTTACCAAATTAAAAGTTAATATTTGGAAAAGTCTTTATGTTAAATATATGTATGTATGTATATATATATATTTAAATTTAATTTAAAATTAGGCTTCAACAAAGTACATTAATTGGCTGTTTTACAATAGCAAGCATTTGTTTATTTACAATACACTTGGTGTCTCATCAATTCTGTATCATTTCGATTTGCTACTATGTGCAAAATCTCAAAAAGATCAACTTGCATAAGAATGTTCCAGACATTACTTATTTATATGTAAAATCCTTTTTTCTATTTTGTTATTTTAGATTAAATCCCATTTCAATTCTATTCTCTCAGGGAAGCATTAACAGTTTGAGCTCAGCGTGAAAACCATCAAACACTTGAGCTGAAATTTAGATTGGGCAATTTTGTCTGGTGAAGTAGAAAGGACATGTGGAATGGCAAGGAACAGAATGGCTTATGGAAAGGCAGATGTTTTAATAATATGTCATCTAGAGGGAGTTTCAGACATCTAAATTTGAATCTCTAGATATATTTAAGGAAAGCACATTGCTGAGAGAATTAATAAGTGTGTTTTCCATGGAAGTGAAAGATTGAAAATGGCCAGTGTAACCAAAGGTTAAGATCAAAATCAGTTATAACCTGAAACTTACACTTGAGAATGAACAACATGGAAATTCAGGACTTTAACTGTAATCTTCACTGTTGGCGAACATGACGTATTGTTACAGATGGCATGTGTAGAGTTGCTGGCACAGGGAGCAGAGGGGTCAGTAAAATTACAAAAGAAGTTCTGAGTCTACTTGAAAGATGACAATTTACTGAAAGAATACACTAATGTGTATCTTGTTAAAATTTTATTTTTTAATGTACATCTGAAATGATTATTTTTATATCTTATTCAAAAGGAAACAGCAAGGTTATTTTAATACCACATGATAATGTTACATTAAAATAAACTCCAGGTTTGCAGTGTATTTGCATTTTATGAATTGATTTTATCAAGCAAACTAGAATTGTTGGTTTTTGAAAAGAATAGCTATAGA
The DNA here is from genome assembly GCF_020740685.1 of Jaculus jaculus. Classification (NCBI taxonomy): domain Eukaryota; kingdom Metazoa; phylum Chordata; class Mammalia; order Rodentia; family Dipodidae; genus Jaculus; species Jaculus jaculus. Next base: position 200,808,031 of record NC_059102.1, on the reverse strand, counting down.
TATAATATACTCATTTATAGGCTTTGCCTCATTAAGGATAATTGAAATATTTGCCACTAGCATTTAATTGATATGATAATAATTTTATGGAATGTGTGAAAGATAACTTTTAATATAATCTACTCCATTCCTCATGTGCACAAGTAAGCTGAAAGTATTTTTCCATCATTAATTATTTAAAACATTTACCCTCTTTTTCTGCAAAGAACGTTTACAAATCCCTTAACTCATACTCAAACAAATAAAACCAACATCATGGACTCTTGCTTCCCCCTTTCTAGATGTTCACATGTTTAAGATGTGTAAATGCATGTGAGTGATTGGAAACTTCAACAGTGCTCCAATGCTTTCCAGATAGTCATCTCCAAATTTCTCATTGGTACTGGCAGGAATTTCATGACTGAGGATCCAAATCCTGGTAAAAATATTGGATGCATATATAAGATAATACTTTCATAACAAATGCTGCAATTGAGAGTAAATGTCATGTTTTGGGTGACCTGAAATATTGAGCAGCAAGAAAACTTGTTTAGTATATATAATCGTGTTTCAAAAGATTTTATTAGAGTACCCCAAATTGAGGCAATTCAATATTAATTTCTTTTTTAATTTTCTGCAGAATGAAAATGATAAACAGAATCTTGTAAGGTATACATCAGTAAGACTATGAGAAAGGGGTAATGGAAAAATACAACTTTTGAGTGACTTCAATGGGACTTTGTTGAATAAGGTAACAAAAACAGATTTTAAAAGGTTATTCAAGTCCCTAATTTTCACAATTTTCCCATATATAATTTAATTTTAGTTTCAGGTATCATATATTTTATAATTTTTGGAGTTTCTACCCCCGCCTTTAAAACATGGTTTCACTGGATAGCATAGGAAGGCTTTGAATTAATGATTGTTTTGCTGAAGCCTCCCAAGTGCCACCATCCTGACCATCATGTCCATTTCACTAGGAAATAACTGGATCATTGAAGGGTTTTGGTACTTGCTAACAGCCACAGAACTAAGACATGCGTCATACACAATGTAACTGACACAGAATAGGAAACTTGATAAATATTCTTTGAATAAGTGGCTAGATGGATGAAGGAATGAATGAATTCACGCATGAATCAACAAATTAATTAGAATTTACTGTCTTCTCTTAGGCAAATTGTCTAACCTCTCTGAACCACAGTTTCCTCTGGGCAAAGTGAGACAAAGGACACAGAGACCTCTGCAGCTTTTGAAATCAGGTGAGAATGCAGGCATGGGGATATATGAATGTTTCTAAAATGTGCTGCATACAGAGGAGTGTTGAAATTATTGTACTTTTGTGGGGAGGAGTGCCAAGTCCTGTACATGCTCCAAAGGAAGAAATAGCGTCGGTTTGATTGTTCCTCTATTTAACCACATGAAGAGAACAGGTGATTTCAAAGCTTCAGAAACTTTTACTGTGGCCATCACCATCCCATTCTAAACATATTTATGTGCGCATTCTTTAAAAATGTGTCACAAATCGTTCTCAATAATGGGCTGTACATTCCTTTAAGCTTAGCCCATAATTCTTGTTTCACCTTCTTGAACGGGATATATAATTTAAGATTATAGCATGCTGTTTGCAGGGCACAGTAACACTGTTTCTCCCCCCTCACCCTGCAGAACTGTAAACAGAGAACTTTCAGTGAGAAACACGACATTTCTACCAGATATGACTGTCATCATCAGCACTGCTGGATGAATAGATTTAGCATGCCCTAAACACTTAGCAGTCATACCCTGATAATGCTGTTTGTACACACCTCACTCACAGTCACGTCTCAACAATCACATGTTAAAAGTGCCGGAGGAACAGGCTCAACTAGGAGTTGCGGCTGCATTTGGAGGCAGCCTAACTAACATCTATCCCACTTATCTGGCATTTCAATTTAATATTCGTTGTGCTAGGGTTGCCTATACTATCAATGTCAAAAAAAACCTAAAAATTCTCATCTTCAACTTTCATTCGAAGGCTTCAAAAGAGCTTTGAATTTGCATCTTACTCTAGGGAAGATGCAGCTTAAAAACATTTTTGCCCAGCTTGCTCTATTAATTTCTGAGGAAAATGCACCTACTGCTGCGAGGATGACAGTTCTCAACCTCGGTGTTTTACAGAATGTCCCTCTCCAGGGAGCGTTCTGACTTCCCTGCTGGAAGCGCACCGCCTGCTGGGTAGTCAGCTCCGGCTCTGGGAGGAAAGGCCTGAGCAGGTTGACCAGGGACCGAAATGCCCCTTGCCAGAGCCAGAGGGAAGGAGAACTTCACCCAGCACCGGATCACACCACGTGTTAAGTGATCACCTATACTCAGTTGGAAGTATAATTCACTGTTGTCCACCCTGGCTCGGGTTTTATAAGCACTTACTACCGTTTCCATGCTAGAACGCTTTAATGAAGAGAATCTTAGATGTTCATCATAGCTATCAGGAGTTCAGGAGCCAAATTCATTTTGTAATGATTATCTGACTCAGGCAGAGCCAATTCTCTATAACTTTAGGCCGAAGTCACTGACAAGGGCACAAAAAGGACTTTTTTTTTTTTCCCCAGCAGTTTTTCAGCCTAGATAAATCAGAGTGATGCAGAGTAACTGTGACCTAAAGCCCTTCTCATTGTTAATGTGTCTCACATCCCAAATATGCTACATATGCAAAAAATATTCTAAAGACATCTCTACTGTCTCTAGGGAACATAGGAACAGGTTTGTAAATTCTTGATTTTTTTTATGCTTTCAGTCAATTATGAATCAGCAATTGCTCAATAAAAAGCCTGAAATTTCCTGTTCTTTTCTTTACAGAATTTCCATGTAGAATATGCATATATATGGAGAGAGAGAGAGAGAGAGAGAGAGAGAGAGAGAGAATTGAATTGAGTGACTTTATTATATCAGACTTGGCCATCTACATAGGCCCAAATAAAGAAAAACAACAGCAAAACTGAATCTATGGAAAGGGAATGAAAAAGAACAGAATTCACTGATATGAGAAATTATTTCAAGATCATTATGAAGCTGTTTCAAAGCAAAAGTCTCAGAAAGGATTGAGCCTCAGTACATAGACAAATTACATTTTTAAAAAGTCATTACTTCCTCATACAAAATAGATCCGAGATGCACATGTGATTTTTTTTTCTTTGCAGTCCTACCATGCTATTCAATCTCAGATATGTATTGAACAATAATTTGTTTAAAAAGGTGAAGTATTTATATGATCTGAAGAGAAACCAGAGTATGTATTATTTATAATATATTTCTAAGGGCCTTGAAGTCTTAATGATTAAATCTGTGGTTCCATCCTATTTTTACACCTAATTCAAGTTGAGGAAGATTATATATAGATTTGTCAAATTCCAAACTTTCTATATTATTATGCCTGGGTGTGTACAAGCACTTTCCTAAAGATATATAAACTCATTTAATTTCCATTTTACCACAAGGCAACTGAGACACAAAGATGTAGGTAAGTTCCCAGCATGCACATAGTTGGTAGATGAAAGAGCTCAGATCCACTGCAGACAGGCAGATTCCAGCTCTTATGATCTTGCAATTATACTGCATTACTACCACAGACAAAATGAAACCAAAACAGCTTCCCTGCCACAAAGAACTCAAAGAAGAACATGTTTTTACCCTGCACGTCAGATATGGAAAGTACACTTAATGTTTTGTTTGTTTTAACCTCATCACAGTTGCAAGGAGATACTAAGTACTACATCCTACCAAACTGCATACTGTAGAGCTGAAAGGAAGTAGGGATGACTCCAATTCCAGAATCATCCTACAGATAGCTATAAAGTAATATTTTACTTATAATACTAAAAACATGAATGGAACCAAATCTAGGTATTTATCATCTATAAAAATACAGATGTGTTTTGAGGCTTAAATTGACTTATCTAAGTAATGTCTTCCCATTCATCTCTATCCATGTTGGTCTGCCATATGGCAGTCCATTATGTTCTCTGATTAAAGAAGATAAAACTGGTTTCCAGTTGTGGGATTTTGATTTATTATTTTTATTATTCAATAGAAAAAGCTGCAGTATGTACAGGACTCTGAAAGTAAAATGAATGGAAGTTTACAGTACAATATTTTGTAATGCTATTTGAGAGTGGACATGACAAAAAATTAACATGCAATGTCTCTGCTTTAGTCTACAGTTTTAATACTCACAAGTCCTTTATGATTTGTCTATTTTCTGTTAAAAAGAACCAAAATACTAAGTCAATTATATAACTACATATTAATACTGTTCTCAACTTTCCTCAGAGGTGCGTGCTTGCTTGCTTGCTTTCTTTCTTCTTTTTTTTTTTTTTTTTTTTTTTTGCAGTTGACAAAGACTACTGGGAAAACTTTTCCAAGTGCTGAGAATAAGGGATTGTTGAGAGCTCAGTGCTAAATGAGACATCTATATTACCCCTATGCACACACCAAAGGCTGAGAGAACATTGCAGAAAATGGGGAAGAAAAATGTAAGAGCCAGAGGATGAGGAAGAGTGCTGTGAATTATTATCTTCCATATATAACATGACATTTCCATTTATGACCTTGTAGTGCCTGTATTTACATTCATAAGACCTGGAAAACTTTTGACTCTTCAGCATTTTATTATAGATGAGTAGAGGAAGTCATGAAGTTCCTCTCCCTTCCTGAATACTTATTGCCAATTAATGGTTGCTGGAGGAGAGGTTTTCTTCAATGGTATAGTCACTAATAAGTTGTATATGCTCTGATTCATGAACATGTATGTAACTCTAATTAAATTCATTGGGATATACACAATTATAGTAGAAGAGGGACTAGTTGGGAATAAAGGATTCAGTGGAAGGAGGACATGAGAAGGTAAAAGGTGGACATTATCATCAAAATAATTTATTTATTATATATTTATATGAATTATTTTGATGATATATATATAATATATATGAATATATATATATATGGAGGGGGGTCATGGAGGAAGCTAATAATGGTACTAACATAGATGTATACACACTGTGTACATAACTAATAAAAAATAAATTTAAAAACCATCAACTAATTAAATAAAAAAAATCACTATAGGCTGATTGATTCTGACCTATTTTTAAAAACAACAGGTTACAATGTTTTACATTTAAGATATTTGACAGGTAAAAAAATAATTGGTTCTTAAACTTCAAGCAAAAACCCTGATGCAGAAATGTTTTCAGGGATGACATGGCTATGGTCACATGTGAGTTGATGTGCTGTAGGAGTGCAAGAGAAAATGTCTGGGAGATGTTTGTTACTGACTCATAGAGCAATATTTTAAGTTTGATTTTGGAGCCCATATGGGAGCTTCCCTCCATAGTGACAGAAAAATAGTTCTTTAAAAGAGAAAAAAAAAAAAAAACAACTTATCATTAGGTACATCAAGTACATGGTGGTATACAAATACATATGTATAGTACAAAGTCAAGAAATTTTTAAAAAAAGTTTTGTAGAAGAAAGCTAAAATATGCTTTTTACTCTAAATGAACTTTCTTTCTTTTTCTTTTCTTTTTCTTTTTCTTTTTCTTTTCTCTAGATAGGGGCTCACTCTGGCTCAGGCTGACCTGGAATTCACTATGGAGTCTCAAGGTGGCCTTGAACTCAATGCGATCCTCCTACTTCTGCCTCCCATGTGCTGGGATTAAAGGCATGTGCCACCACGCCCGGCTAAGTGAACTTTCTTTAAAGATTCACCTAAGAATTGGGGAGGTGGCTCAGTGAGTTAAAACACTTGCATTTCAAGTGTAACAACCTCAGGTTGGATTCTGTGAACCTTCCTAACACTGGACACAGTAGCAACTGACCATCAAATCCCATCCCTTTTATGTTTACATGAGGGACAGAAGCAGAGCAATCACCAAAATTAAAAGGAAAGCTCACTTGATGTGATGTTTAGGGGGGTGGATACCATAGATATCCTGCCTCAAACAAAGTATAAGGTAAGGCTCAACATCTAAAGTTGTTCCCTGACCTGCACAAGTATGCTGTGACACATACAACCCCCCCCACACACACATAAAGGAACACAGACACACACACTCATACACAAACACACAGACACACACACACACATACACACAGAGGAGATTCACTAAAAATAAGTTACCACATTTTAAATATTCTACCTCTAAATATTTTATTTATATATTTATTGGGAGGGGGAGAAAGAGAGCATACTAGGGTCTCTGGCCATTACAAAGGAACTCCAGATGTATGTGACAATTTGTTCATCTGGCTTTACATGGGTACTAAGGAATAACTTGGGTCATTAGGCTTTGCAGGCAAATGCCTTAACCACTGAACTATCTCTTCAACCTCTCAAATATTCTACCTTTATATAGCCTAATTTATTGTATGGCTGAAAATTAAATGAGTACTAAATTGTAGCTATAAGAGACTCTGTTGTGCTATTGCACAAAAGGGTGGATCTAGATAACAGTATACACTGAATAGTTCAAAAAGAAAGAAGAAATAAATGATCCAGTAACAGTGGTGCACACTTGGAATTCAAGCACTTGTCAAAAAGGAGTGATCAAGAGTTAAAGGCTATCTTAAGCTCCATAACCAAATCTGAACTTAGGCTATACTACAGGAGACCCTGTATTAAAACAAATAAATCAACAACTTCTGAGGAGATAGATACATTTATCCTAATTTAGATACTATAAAACATAGAAGTGGTTTTTAATGATTTTGTAATATTTTATTTATTTGAGAGAGAGAAAGAGAGAGAAAGAGAGAGAAAGAGAGAGAAAGAGAGAGAGAGGGAAGGAGGGAGGGAGAGAATGGATGTACCAGGGCCTCTAGCCATTGTAAACAAACTCCAGATGCAGGTGGCACCTTGTGAATATGGGTTTACTTGGATACTGGGGAATCAAACTGGCTCCTTTGGCTTTACCAGCAAGCACCTTAACTTCCAGCCATCTCTTTAGTCCTGTATAAATGTCTTAAATTATCATATAGTGCTTTATAAGTATATGTGTTATCATATGTTTAATATTTTATACACATAAAATTTAAATTAGAAATGAAATAGATCAGGTGATTTTATATGAGTATTCAGCTATCAGTTTCAGATGTAACAATTTCCTGTTGTATAATTTTATAAACTAGTCTGTTTTGGGATGAGAAATATTGAATTAAAAGAAAAGTTGTAAAATACTTCTAATTAATAGGACAAGAACTAGACAAATTAGCCTTTTATTTAACTATTCACAACAATTTTCTGGAATTGCTGTTCAGTTATATCCATACAAGACTAGATTTATTTATGCTTATGGCTTACATTATTCTATTCACCAGCTTTCTCTTCTGGCCATGAACCATGGCATGCTACCTGAACTTTAAAGCTATGTAAAACTGTGCAAGGAGCCAGATGTCAGAAGAAAAATAAACAAGGTCACTGTCAAACAAATATAAATTGACTGGTTATGATTAGCTTCATTTCTGGCCCAAAGAGTAATATTATACAATAATTCATCCAAAGTTAAATATTTTTCTGAAATGTCACATTATTTATAAAAGTACAAGTAAAAAATAAACAAAAGCAAAAACATAAAAAAGTACATGTAATCACAATTAATACATGAAGAGAAAAAAAAATAGCTGTGATTCTGGTTATGAGGTCAAAATGCAATATGCTGGGATTCAAATAAAAGTTAGATTATATTATACTATGCCAGTCAGCATAGCATTACATCAAACAAGCTAATGACTAAACAAAAGCAAGCCAATAAAAATGTATGCAGAATAATTGAATCAACAAAGCCATTTGACTGAATTATTTCTTTTTAATTTTTGTAATGAGTCAATACAATCAAGTTGGTACCATTGTTAGCCTCCCTGTCCTCCCCTCTCCACAGGGACCCTCCTTGTTAGGGTATATGGGTCGTGCATTGTGGGGTTAGCCTTCAGTTTGGGGTAGGAGGAAATGTCTGTGTGTCATGACCCAACACATGGCTCTGACATTCTTTCTGCCCTATCTTATGCAAATTTCCCTGAGCCACATTGGGTTTATTTTAGGTCTGCTTCATTGGTGAGATCTTGGGAGCCTCTGTTGACTGAATTATTTTACATTCCCTGGGAACTTATAGGTAAACTATTTATTAATTTTAAAAAGATAACCAGTGTGTATATTTTGAAAATCATTTTGACATCTAGGTGACACTCATGTTTATAACCTGATATATACAAAATTTAAAATATATTTACATAGAAGTAAGTGGAATCATGAGGTTGGCAAAATGTAGTGACATTTCTAAAAGCTGTATTTGCAAGGGAAGCAAAATATTTCATGAGAAAAGTGTGTTAAATTAGACAAATGCTGGCAAAAGCATAATTCTTATAAAGTGCTCAGTGCTAAATAAGTCCTCTCTGTCATGCCCTCCACGGCTCATAGAATCTTATGGAAAAGGGATATAAAAGAATGTTAGAATCACCAGCATCATTCTTCACATAGACTAAAAAAAATGATCTCATAATTCATATGGAATGGGAAAAGACCTTGGATTTCCAAACATACCTTCAGAAACAAACAAACAAACAAACAAAATCACATCTGGTGGTATCATCATACCTGATCTAAATCTATATTATGAAGCTAGAGCAATAAAAAAAGCACCATAGTGGAATAAAAACAGAAACATAGACCAATGGGACAGAATTGAAGACCCAGACCTTAGGGCAAGCAACTAGAGCTGCTGGATTCTAGACTGGAGAAAAGACAGCATCTTCAACAAGTGGTTTTGTACACATCAGGTGACCATATGTACTAAAATGAAATTGGATCCACTCATTTCACCAAACACAAAAATAAGTCCAAGTGGATTAAAGACATCAATATAAGCCTGAAACTCTTCAAGTACTGAAAGCAAAAATAGGAGGCACACTCCACGATATAGGACTGGGAAAAGACTTCCTAGATAAAACCCCAGTAGCCAAGGAACTTAAAGAAGCACTCAACCAATAAGATCTCATGAAGCTGAAAAGTATCCTCACAGACAAACATACTATAAGCAGAGCCAATAGATTATCCAGTGAATGGGAGAAAACCATTGCCAGCTATACCACTGACAGAAGCCTAATATCTAGAATCTACAAAGAACTCAAAATCCTAAACAATAAAAAAAAAAAAATCAAACAACCCACTCCAAAAGTGGGGCAAAGAACTAAATAGGGAGTTCTCAGAGGGAGAACTACAGATGGCCAACACACACTTAAGAAAATGTTCAACATCACTAACCATTAGGGAAATGCAAATTAAAACAAATATGAGATTCCACCTTATCCCAGTAAGGATAAAAACAAACAAACAAACAACAACAACAACAAAAAAACATTACAAAATCAACTGAAAAGAAATATTGGTGAGAAATAGAAACACTCATTCACCCTTGGTAGGAATGTAAGCTGGTACAAATACTATGGAAATCAATATGGAGACTCCTGAAAAGGATGAATATAGAGTTACTAACAGACCCTATTATTCTCTTACTGGGCATTTACCCTAAAAGCTCCACATCTCAGTTCAGAGATATTTGCTCAACCATGTTTATAGCTGCTCAATTCATAATAGCTAAAAACTGGAATCAATCCAGGTGCCCATCATTCAATGAATGGATAACCAAGATGTTGTATATCTACAAAATGGAATTCTACTCAACAGTAAGAAAAGATGACACATTGAAATTTGTAGAAATATGGTTGAACATGGAGAAGATTATTCTAACTCACACAATCACAGGAAGACAACTGTCACATGATCTCACTCATCTTCACTTCCTAACCTGGATCAGCCCAAGTTGCTGACACAACTGAATAGCATCTTGAGGTTTGGACAATAGGGTGGGTAGGGCTTTGGGGAAGGAAAAGGGGGGCACAAAACTGAACCCAAAGTGAACTGGAACCATAGAATACTATATCCTGGAAGTCAGACTAAAAGGTGAAACCCTCAAGGTGACCTTAGGGGGAGCACCTGAATCAAAGGGCCCTGCAGAGGTTGAGATAAAACCTAACCTCAAAGTTCTCCTGTTTCTCTTTCTTCTCTGTCTGTTTCCCCCCCCACCCATCTTGGCACTGGCCTGTAATTCTCTGTATCAGGATGTGGTTTATATCCACAATGAGCTGTTGATCAGAGAGGCCTACTAGATCTTCCAAAACAAACAAGACAGACTTCCATCAGAGCATTTGATTACCAACAAGAAATGAATGGTAAGACCCTGCTGCTGAAGACACCAAAAAGTGTTGGCACAGACCATGGAGAGACCTGGTTGGAATCTGAAAGAGAGCTAGTCTCTGACAACTAACCCATCTAGTGTTGAAAGGTGCTATATGAGCTACCAGGGGAAAGTGGCCAACATCTGTCCAAGCAACTCAAAGTCTAAGTGGCTCAAAAGCCAACAACCTGACATGATGCTCACACAAGTACAATAGTGGCACACAGCCATGGTGGGTAACTAATTGCTCCTGGATTGACTAACAAATCCATTCGGTAGAAAGGAAACCATATCTGAACCTGGGACAAAAGTCAGAATCATATCCAGATAATGATTCCACTTTCCATTGTCAAGCTCCTACTAACCTTAGATTATAGCAGGGTGTACACCCTTTTAATTGTCTATAAATTAATAATGGCTATCCCATTTAACCAGTGCTGACTTCATTCTCCTTTGGACAATCTGCTTCTCTTTTTCATACAGGAGCTGGACCTGTGGAGATAAACATCCAGTTCACTCCACCATGGCCCCAGCTGAAACCACAGAGGAATTGGGGAAATGAGCTAGAGTGCTGCTTTCTTAGTGAATTTGATATCAGCACAAAGGTGATGGATATAGATACTGAGGACACTCAATACCTACCAAACCAGAGATCCAGAGGCTCCTAAGTGCCCATCACTGAAGTAGACTTAAAATGTTCCCAGCATGGCTCAGGGAATTTTGCAGAACAGGGGGGTAGAAAGTTTGTTAGAGCCACAAGTTGGGACATTTTGCACTCAGACATTTCCTTTCACATAATGCATGACCCATCACCCCAATGGGGTTAACCTGCATCCCCAGTGAGGAAGGCCTTTTCAGAAAAGGGGCAGGGAGGAATGAAAGGATGGTACTTGACATGTGATGTTCAAATACTAAATATGTCCATAAAAAATGAAAGAAAGAAAAGAAAAAGAATGTTAGAATCAGAGGCTAGGGAACTAGTGAGTAGTACTTGGGTATACTATCTTCTGAATTCCTGTCTATGACTTTATGGCCTCATGGTAGTTGTCATTACCTCCATAAGACTTCCATGATATTGAGCTCAATCGCATTTTGACATGAATGACAGAGATGGGCAAAAGATAAAAAAGAAAAAGGAAAAAGAAAGAATGAAAGAAAGAAAGGAAGGGATGGAGAGAGGGAGGAAGGAAGGAAGGAAGGAAGGAAGGAAGGAAGGAAGGAAGGAAGGAAGGAAGGAAGGAAAGAAGGAAGGGGAAGGAAAATTCACCAATAAAGAAGATGGTCTAGTTGGATGGCAGAAGCAGTTTAGTGGAAGAGAAGTGAGGAGCAGAAGTGAAAAGGAAGGTATTGAGAGGATATTATAATAAAATAATATTATATCAAGTATAAAAGTATCAAAAAGCAATGGAATCTGAAATTTAGGGTTGAATGATTAAAGAAAATTAGACATCCACATGAGCTGATAGCAGTATAACATGAGAAAGAGATCTAAGGCTGCATTTGTCTACTACAGATTCGAAGCTTTTTAGTTAAGGTTGAATTGTAGCACTGATGTGTCATGCTAACCTGTGCAGTTGCTAAAGGAAGCCAGCAAACTGAAAAGGGAGATGTTGAAAGAGTGCTCTACAGATGGTGTCCAGACATCACAATCAACTGCATGCCAGCTAATTGGAACTCCTATCTGTGGATGGGAGATACTGAAAGGAATTGTGTTGTTTGACCTTTATCATGTAAACTAAAATGCAGAACTTTTAAGTATACCTTCAGCAAATGGAGACAAATTGCAAGAAAGATAATGAATTGGGCTTAGGAACTTCCTTGACATTCACTGTTCTATTTTTAAGCTTTCATATTGATGGGTATGTTTTTAAAGTATTTTTTGTTTATTTTTATTTATTTGAGAGAGAGAGAGAGAGAGAGAGAGAGAGAGAGAGAGAGAGAGAGAGAGAGAGAGAGAGAGAGAAGAGAGAATGGGTATGCCAGGGCTTCCAGCCACTGCAAATGAACTCAAGACACATGCACCCCCTAGTGCATCTGGCTAATGTGGGTCCTGGGGAATCGAGCCTCAAACTGGGGTCCTTAGACTTCACAGGCCAGCGCTTAACTGCTAAGCCATCTCTCCAGCCCTGGTATCTTTTTATTACATCAATTATAAACTTAAGTTGCCTTCTGATGATATAAATGGAAATTAACCCACAAGATTGATGAAATGTCTCACATTTTTTCCATCTATTTTTTTTAAATATGTAATGTAGAATTGATGCTATTGTCTCATATGATGATAGAATATACTTAAAAGAAACTATTGCCATCCTTTTAAAACAGGTATCACTAGTTTAAGTTTTCTAATATTCAAACTGATTTGTATCACAGACAGCTTTCAAACATCAATTTCAATGAGTAATCAGTGGTTTCTTCTTCCCATGATATTCTGTTCATTCACATTCAGGCTCTTGATTTATAATCTCCTTTTAATGATCACATTTATGCTCACTTCCTTTGCTCTCACTCTACAAATATGTTAATAGGAAAATGTCTTGACAACTGTCATTTTTGTATGCTGTTTGTTTTTGTGCCTGAAAAAAAATATTATCTATTCCAATAGGATAATTAGCATAAGAGGTATCTGGTAATCATTTTTTGATCTAAGAAATTCATACTTTAAATGAGATGGTGATATAAACCTATAGAAAGTCTGAAGAAATTTCCCAGTGACTAAAAGCACTTGTTTGTAAAGCCCAACAGCCTGGGTTCAATTCCTCAGTATCCACATAAACCACAAATTGGGGTATGATTACCTGGAGTTCATTTACAGTGGCATTTGGCACTAGTGTGCCCATTATATGTCACTCATTCACTTTCTTTTTCTCCCCTGCTCTCTCTCTCCTCTCTTTCTTTCAAAGAAATATTAAAACTTAAAAAAAAAAACTATCATAACAAAAATGTTACTTGGGCTGGAGATATGGCTTAGCAGTTAAGGCACTTGGCCTGCAAATCCAAAGGACCCAGGTTCAACTCCCCAGGACCCACATAAGCCAGATGCATAAGGGGGTGCACACATCTGGAGTTCGTTTGCAGGGTAGAGGCCCTGGCATGTCCATTCTCTTTCTCTCTCTACCTGCCTGCATCTTTTTCTCTTTCTCAAATAAATGAATAAAAGTAAAATATTTTTTAAAAATGTTACTCATTCTCACCTAAAATAGAATAAGTTATGCATTTTTACAAAGAATATACTGGGGAAATTTCTGAAAATTACATATAGTAAAATTAATAAACACAAGTAACTGCATATAAAAGTAATTTCATACATTTTCCTAAAATAAAATAGCACCAGTGAATACTTGTGATATGTTGCTGGAGAGGAATTGTTGCATATTTCAGAGACATCTGTTTTGGGGGATGGGCACGTTTGAAGCAGAGTCACCCTCCAGCCAAGGTTGACCAGGGATTCACTGTATAGTCTCAGAGTGGCCTTGAACTCAGGCCATTCTTTTACCTCTGCTTCCTGAGTGGTGAGATTAAAGGTGTGTGCCACCATGTACAACTATAAATTAGAGATATCTTAAAAGAACAGAATGACTATGAAGAGTATGATTATATTAACTTTTTGTAAATTTTACCAGTGTAAATTTGAGAAAAAATATTTTACTTCAGTCTATAAATCTTCAGGGGAAATATTTCACATTTTAAGAAATTATTTTCCTAACCATCATTATTGAAATGTGAAATAGCATATTCTGTCTTAATTATGAAATCACAAAGGCATATAAAATGCATAAACTACTTAATTGTAGAGGGCTTCTTTTTCTAATTTAGAATAAGCTGAGTGATTTAAAGTATACTAAATAGTTATTACCATCTAAGCATGATGTTTTCTTCCTTCTATATTCCCAAGAATTTCTAGGATTACATAATGGGTTCTAAAGGAATGAATTGCACACACACAGTTACTGAACAGTGTAGGTGGTTCTCACAGCATGATACAATCACACTTGACACAGGGCTTCCTTAGACTAACATTGACATTAAGCTCCAGGCACCTGGGGAGTCTTCCACATGAACATGGTCCACCCACATGCCTGTGTGGAATGTCAAGAATTACAAGTGATAGCTTCAAGCAAACCTTGGCATCCAGGCTGCATCTGATTCAACATCTGAGAATAAAATATGGAATCTACTTAGGAATTTTAGATGATGTGTTTTAGAGGAAAAAACATAATTCTCCAAGGAAACACAGAAGGCACAATGTCAGAGCAGGGCTCAAGGCCATATGTAGCCTAATTCTTCCATTTGTGACCTGATGTCATGTCTGTAACGAGCTAAGGCAGTCACTTCTTCATATGAGAATCCCCCATCATTGTTCATACAAGTGGCACACTACTGAGGTGGTAAAAATGACATTTCTGGACTATGCTGAGACTTTCCTGCTACCCTTCAATCCTACATGATTTTTTAAATGTTTGCTTATAAAGATAACCTTTTAAAGTATAAACTTGTTGTCATATTCTAACATGACTCAGTTCTTTGGATTGGCCTTTATCTGAATTTTACCTTTTAACATGATACTGCATTTCAGATGATTTTAATATAGTGGTGGTAGAAACATGCTGAAAAACCTCAACAGTGGAAAGTCCCAAAATGAGATAAGAAACGAATGAGGAGAGATTACTAGAGAGGCTGCCCACCCCCCACAACCCAAGGCTGTTTATTGTCCTCAGCCCTCTTTTCCAGTTTATTGCAGGTTTAATTTTAATAACCTCTTACATTCTATTGTAATTTTGGGGGCTGAGTGCCTACTATGTAGGATTTTGACCACTCAACTACACCTTCAGCTTGACTTTGGATTAGAAACTAGCTTCTTACATATGACACCAGAATCACAAGTGAAAAGTAGGTTAACGGGAATTTTTATTACTATATGTCTTTCAGAGTCAGAGAGAGGAAAAGAATTGGCATGCCAGGTCCTCAGCCACTGAAACCATAGGACCCCAGCTACTTGTTCCACCTAGCACACACATGCTAGCTTTCACTTGCCACACCTTTGTGTGTCGAGTCAAATATGTGTCCTTAGTATTAACAGACAAGCTCCTTAACCACTAAGCTATCTCTCCAGCTCCACAGTAATATTTAAAGTGTAAAAAGTTTGGAAATTTGCAGAAGAGGGGAAAGAAATATTTTAAGAGCCACAGGGTGGGAAGGAGTATATAGAGGCATTCCCTCTCCCCTCACACACACACAATAACTGCTGCTGTCACCACTCATGAACCACTACTCCATGATGAATACCAGTGACCCCACTGAAGAGAGGCTTCAGTGGAAAGGGGACAGTGACGAGGGGAATGAGACCAATATATCATTTTTTGCATATGAAATTTCTCCTTAATAGAAAAAATAGTTTATGGTCCCAAAGAAACTATTAAGAAAAAAGGAAAACCTGAGGAATGAAATACAATATTCATAAATCATTTTACAATATAGAATTCTATCTAGCATATATAAATTAATTTACAACTCAACAAAAAATGCAAAAGTTCCAATTACAAATTAGACTATTTAAAAAGACATTTCTCCAAGGTGAGAGATGGTCTGAATAAATATTTGTAAAGATGATAAACACAAATAGTAATCCAATGTTTAACACAAAACAAAACAGTTTGGCAGTGTTTTAAAATGTTAAGACATACTTTTTTGAGTAATTCTACCGCTAGACATATATGTAGGAGAAATGAAAATGTATATACACAAACCTTTGTACATAGATAAACAAGAAAGTTATTTATAGTAGATTGTTCACTATAGCTGAAAGCAATTTAAATATATATGAATTTATAAAGAATTAAACAAAATTCATTGCATGAATACAGTGTACTATTACTGATAGGAAAAACATTTAAAAAGTCATAATTAATTCATTCTATAACATGGAATCATTTAAATCACTGTTACCCAAAGGAGCCAGTAACAAAAGCCTCCATATTGATGGCAATATTTCTACAAACTGTATAGGATAGACAAATCTTCAGGGCTAAAGAGATGGATCATGGGTTAAGACACTGGCCTACAAAGCCTAACCACCCATTTGATTCCCCAGTACACATGTAAATGCAGCTGCACAAAGTGGCACATGATCTGGAGTTTGCTTTCAGTGGCTAGAAGCCCTGGCATACCCATAGTAATTCCCTTTCTCTCTCTCTCTCTGCAAAATAACTTAAATGATAATGATAGTCAAATCTATAGACACAGAAAGTAGATTCATGGCTGGTAGGTATGGGAAGACTAGGTGATAAACTGTTGCTACTGCAGAGTACAGAGTCTTCAGGGAGAGGTAATAAAACTATTTCACAATTAGAAAATGATGATAGCAGCACAGCTCTTTGCCATCATAAAGGTACTACACTATGTTTTCTTTTTGTTAACTCCATCCATTTTCTCCCTTGCTTCCTTCTCCTTTCATATTTCCTTCACCTCTCCTCCCCTTCCCCTCTACCCAGCCTTCCTCCTCTCCTCTTTTCTCCCCTCCCCTTCCCCTCCTTCACCCTCCCTTTCCCACCTTCCCTTAACCTACCCATTTCCTTCCATTCTTTCCCCCTCCCCTCATATTGTCTTTTGCTCTCCTCCTCCTCTCCTCCACCCAGGCTTCTTTCCCTCCTCTCTCTCCCTCCCTCCTCCCTCTTCCCTCCCTTCTACCTCTCTCCTCACTTCCCCTCTCCTATACCTTCTTCCTCTCCCCAATCCATTTCCTTCCTTCCATGCCCTTTCCCATATATATTTAAAAGTAAAATTTTAGGGCTGTAGAGATAGCTTAGCAATTAAAGCGCTTGCTGCAAAGCCAAAGGACCAGGTTAGACTCTCCAGGACCCACATAAGCCCAGTGCACGAGGTGGTGCATGCATCTGGAGTTTATTTGCAGAAGCTGGAGGCCATGACACACCCATTCTCTATCTGCCACTTTCTCTCTTTCTCACTCACTCACTCTCTCTCAAAAATAAATAAATCAATATTTTTAAAAGAGTATATTTGAGTAGATGACTAATATCTCAATATAGCTTATTAGATTAAAAGTGTGTTTGGTACAATATTAATTGATCCTCATACAAGTGCAAAAGTGGTGCATAGCCATGGTGGGAAACCAATTGTTCTCAATTTGGCTAACTGATCTGCTCAGTGGAATGGAATCCATAGCTGAGCTGGAAAAAAAGTCAGAACCACATCCTAGAATGAACCCACTCTCCACTAAAACTCTCTGTAAAAAACCATGGCTATCACATTTACTTGATGCTAACTCTACTCTCCATTGGAGAGTATGCTTCTCTTTTTCAGATAGACACAAATCCTATGGAGAGAACCACCCCATCATAGCTCAAAAGGGCCCCAGCTGAAACTAAAAATAATTGTGGAAGCATGCAAGAATGATGTTTTCTTGGCAAACCAGGAACCAGCACAATGGTAAAGGAGATAGACACAGAGAACAATCAACCCCTTCCAAACCAGATATCCAGAGATACAGAGGTGCCCAAGACTTCAACATGGAAGCATACTTAAGATGAACCCAACATGGCACAGGGAAATTTGTGGAAGAAGGGCCAGAAAGAATGTCAGAACCACACATTGGGTCATGACACACAGAGACATTTTCTCCTACCTAAAACTAAAGGCTAACCTCACAATGCATGACCCATATACTCCAACAAGGAGGGTCCCTGTGGAATGGGGAGGACAGGGAGGATGCTAACAATGGTACCGACTTGACTGTATTCGCTGACTACAAAAACGTGTGTTTGATAAATGCTATCAACTTTTTTCTCATATTTTCTGATTTTTTTATTAAATAAATACTTATGGTATGAATGCCTGCTCTTAAATGAAGGTGTATAAGAAAAGCACCATATGGTTAATTGCTTGAGGAGACAGAAAACTAAGTCAATGAAGGTGTGAAAGTTGAATTGTGCTGTGGGTAAAACTAACATAGACAAAGTTAAGTAAAACAGAAATGTTTAGAATAAAACACATGAGGAGAGATAAACAGGAAACATGTCAAGGACAAAGAATACTTTAAATGGTGATTAACAAAGGAAGCATTGGTGCAGATTCTGATTGGAGGGCACTGGGAAAAGATTTTTCTATGTAAGATCAGGGAAGAAAACATTCAAGGAAGCAAAAGCAGTGTAAGATCCAGGAACAAGAGAGTTGTGCAGTCTCATATGTGGTGGGTCCTTCAGCTTTGCTCAACTATACAGCTCTTATAGACAGTGATGAAGTGAGGCTTATTACTGACAGGCTGGAAAAGCCAAAAGAGGGATGTGGACCTAATATGTGGACAAGACAGCATAATTCAAGTATTTTTTTTTTTTTTACTTTTTTTGTAAAGCAGTATGTTTGATAGATTCAGCGGAATATCAGTGATGTCTGGTATATGGGCCATGGAGATGAATACATGACATTCTTTACCCTCAATGGCAATGTGATATGGTGTAGCAAAAGAGTAAATGAAGACTCTATGTGAATTGTAAAATAAATGTCATAATTGATGGAATCAGGGTGAATAGAAATATATAGAGGGGGATCTTGCTTCAGAAGGAAAAATGGGGTCAGTGGCAGTTTCCCACTGGGTATGACACATAATTATGTCTCCAAAGAAAAGGAAAAATGAAATAAAATTAATAAAAAAAATTAATAAAAAAAATTAATAAAATGTCCATTTCTGGATATAATTTGTAATGTGAATCATATATAGTATCCTGACAGAAAACAAAATTAAAACAAAAAAATACTAGAACATGCTTAACTTTTGGAAAGAGAATTTCCAAGTACTGGGGGACATGAAGCATAGGAATACGATCCCTTAGAGAAGGAGAGTTCATGGGCAAGGGCTAAGGTTGTCCCAATTCCCTGCCTACAAGCTGCATGAATGTCACAACAGAGAGAGAGAACACAAAGATCCCAGGCACCTGGCTGAGGAGAAAGGACAGAGCACTGAGTACAGGGAGTCCCAGGTAGTATAGTATGTGTGCAGCCTGGAGAGGACCCGGCAAATCTGCATAGGAGTCCCAGTTACTTGAGCCTTTAGTTTGGATGTGCAGAAGAAGAAATTACATATATGTGGTGAAAGAACTACTAGACAGCAGAATACTGTTACCACCAGCATTTCCTAGAGTTCCTTAAATCATTATTGTAGTACAAACTGTTAGAGTAAGGGAGTTCTAGTAAAGGGAGAGACAATACTTTTCAAAGAATTATGGCATTCTCAATTTCAACAAAACCATGTTCTTTCAACTATAATGAGTTCAATAAAATTCAGCCAGAATAAACCATAGAACATGAAGTAAAAGGAATGCTTAACACATGAAGAGAATAATAACCTGTGGGAAGAGGCAAGAGAGGGTAAGATTGACAACTTGTGAAAGAAAAACTATAAGACAGAAACAAAATAGTTTTGTTAGTTTTGTTGTTCATTTTTGCTTCTAGGACAAGGCTCTCTCCTCTGTAGCACATTCTGCCTTGAAACTCACAGCAATTCTTCTGACTCATCCTTCCTAGTGCTGGGATTATAGGTATGATCCATCATGCTCAGCTGGCCACATCTTTAAATTATATAAAAAAGTAAACCCTAAAAACAAGTCAGCCTAGAATCTTATTTATAGTACAAGAAAGCCTCTTACTTCTGAAGAAAAAACAAAATGTGTAATAGTTCATTGCTAGCTGACCTGTAATGTAAAAACTGTTAAAAGATTCTTACTAAGCAAGAGGTAAATGGTAGAAAAAACTTGTATGCATATAGAAGATCCAGGATGGCACAGGAAAATAAATTGCTTTTTATTTTATTGTACATTTTTTAAAGATAATTGATCCTTCAAAATACAACATAGCAAGGGTGTGTCACAGACTTTACAAGCTATTCCAAGGGAATGTATTAAAATCCTAACAAAAAAGAAAGATGAGAAATAGAGAAACACAGCTGCTGTGTTTCTTAGGTGATTCATGAGGTGACAAAATGTTACTATAAGTAATCAAGTAACTTATAAATATTATAATATATATTATAAATATTATAAGCCATAAGAATCCATTAAACTAATAAAATAAGACCTATCATTAAAAAAAGCATTACTGGCTTCTGGTCAAGATGGTGTTCACTAACCACACCGCAACACTCAGGAAGGAGGGATAAGGAATTAAGGGGTCAGTGGGTATTTTAGGGGAGAGCAATCTCTAACTGGGTGCAGAGGGTCAAAAAAGGGAATCGGCTAACTCCCACACTATTGGGTTCCCCACCAGTCCCCCAATTCCCCGCAAGCAGCCCTCCTAGCCAGAGTCCCAGCCTCAGGCTACTCTTGCGCTAATATCAGGCAAGGAGACTGAGGCCAGTACCTCCACCTGCGCCGCTGGGCACAGGCAATCACCCCGATCGAATCCCCCACCTGCGCATTCTCAGATCCCCCCACACCCAGTCCCCACTCGTCCTCTTACCCTGCCTGCTGCAACTTTGGAACCCTCTGCTCCTCCCTGCTCCCATCCTGACTATGAGCCCTCCCCACTAGGCACCACCCCCTCTCAACTGTGGACCTGCTCCACTGGGCTCCACCCCCATGCAACTTCCGACCCACTCTGCTCTGCTCCAACCCCTCTCCAGGTGACTTCAGACCTTCTCCCCTCCACTCGCCCCACCCCCACGTGACTTGAGACCCTCTCTGCTCTGCTATGTCTTGGCCCCCATGACTTTGAACCTGCAACTGCTGAAACTCGCAGCTCTGGCCCAAACCCACATGACGCACTCACATGAGATTTCAGATCCACTTGGCCCCACTCCCTGCATCATTCTCTACCCCTGGGAAGTGGAACCACCTCCCGCGCCCATCTCAACCACAGTCCCCAAACCAGGCAGAGATGCCAGAAGAAAAGGAAATTACAGGCGTATTTCCCTGATGAAGTTAGACACAAAGATCCTGAACAAAATCCTTGCCAACCAAATCCATCAACACATCAAATCCATCATCCACCTTGATCAAGTGGGCTTCATCCCAGGAACATAGGGTTGGTTCAACACATGGAAATCTGTCAATGTAATACACCATATAAGTAAGTCTAAACACAAAAACCACATGATCATTATCAAGCTACCACCAATCCTGGGCTACAAGAGGGCTTGCAACTATTAAATTCTCTATATATAAAAAAATAAGGTTTATCTCATTTGTCTGGTGCTAACTTACTCTCCATTGGAGAGTCTGCTTCTCTTTTTCAGATAAATGTAAATCCTAAGGAGAGAGACACCCTGTCATACCTCAAAGGCGCCCCAGCTGAAACTAAGAACAATTGGTGAAACAAGAAAGGGTGCTGCTTTCTTGGTGAACCGGCTACCAGCACAAGGGGGAAGGAGATTAACACAGAGAAAAATCACTCCTACCAAATCAGAGATTCAGAGACCCAGAGGCCCGCAACACCTCATCACTGAAGCAGACCAAAAATGAACCCAACATGGCTCAGGGAAATTTTGCCGAAGAGGGGGTAGAAAGAAAGTCAGAGCCACATGTTGGGTCATGATATGCAGAGACATTTATCCTACCCATAACTGTGGGCCAACTCCAGAATGCATGACAGATATACCTCAACAAGGAGGAGCCAGGGGGAGGGGTAGGACATGAATGAGCTTAACAATGGTACCAAATTGACTGTATTCTCTGAGTACAAAACTAATTAGTTAAAAGAAAAAAAGGCTGCTGCAAACAACAGAGAATACACACTCGTTTGCAAGGCTGCCAAGATCATGACTATTTGGTTTGTTTCTTTTAATTAAACTCCAAAAATATTCTTAAGAAATAAAAACTAAGGAAGCATCTTAAAAAAGAAAAAGAAAAACAGCATAGTACTGGCATTAAAACAGGAATATAGACCAATGGAACAGAACTGAGGACCTGGACTTTGGGTCAAGTAACTGTAGCTACTTGATATTTCACAAGGGCCCTAACAATATAGGCTGGAAAATAGACAGCATCTTCAACAAATGTTGCTGGACAAACTGAAAGCACATGCAAGAAATTGAAACTTGATCCACACATCTTGACATGCACAACAATCAAGTCCAAATGGATGAAAGACCTCAACATAATACCAGAATCTTGGCTACTACTGGAAGAAAAGTGAAGAGCAACATTCCATGATTTAGAAATGGGAAAAGACTTCCTGAACAGACGCCCAATAACAAAGTATCTTAAACAATCACTCAACTAACAGGATCTTATGAAGCTGAAAAGTTTCTTCACAAACATACAATAAACAGAGCCAATAGACTACCCACAGACTGGTAGAAAATATTTGGTGAATATCCAACTGATAGAGGCCTACCTAATTTCCAGTATATATAAAGAACTCAAAAACCTAAACTATGAAAAGTCAAACAACCCACTCACAAAATGGGGCTCAGAAGTGGACAGGCAGTTCACAGAGGAAGAAATACAAATGGCAAATACACATCTAAGGAAATGTTCATCATCCCTAATCATCAGGGAAATGCAAATTAAAATAATTTTGAGATTCTACCTTACCCCAGTAAAGACAGAAAATGTCAAAAAAATCAAATGCAAGTAAATGCTGGTGAGTATGTGGAGAAATAGGAACCCTCATCCACTGCTGGTGGGAATGTAAGATGGTACAACCACTTTGGAAAGCAGTATAGAGATGTCTAAAAAAGCTGACTATAGAGTTACCAACAGATCCAGTTAGTCCCTTGCTGGGCATGTACCCTAAAAGCTCCAAGCTTCAGCTCAGAGAGGTTTGCTTAACCATCTATATACCTTCTCAATATGTAATAGCCAAGAGTTGGAATCAACCCAGATGTCCATCACTAGACAAATGGATAACTAAGATATGGTATATCTACATGATGGAATTCTACACAGCAGTAAGAAAAAATGTCACAATAAAATTTGAAGAAAAATGGTTGAAAATGGAAAATCTTATTCTCAGTGAACTCACCCAATCACAGAAAGATAATTGCCACATAGGCTCACTCATCTACAGCTACTAGCCTGAATCTAATCTAACCAAGTTGCCAACATACCTACCATGTATCTCAAGGACCAGACAATAGGGAGGGTGGGGAGGGAAGAGAGGGGAGGGTAAAGAAGGGGGTGGGGAATACAAAATTGGACCCAAATGGCAATGGTACCATAAAACTCTACATCCTAAAAGACAGACCCTTGGAGGGAACACAGGGTTTACAATGTCCTGGAGAGGGTATTACAAAAACTGACCATTATCTGTTCCTGTTTCTCTCTCTCTCTTTCTCTCCTTCTTCTCTCTCATTTCTTTGTCTCTTTTACATCACTTATCCTTTTCTTCCTTCTATTCTTGGACACTGACCTGTAACTCCCTGTCCCAGCAAGTGGATATCATCCACAATGAGCTTTTGATCAGAGAGACCTACAAGGTCTCCTAAAAGAAGACAGATTTATGTCAGAGCACTTGAGGACCCACCATAGGTTAGTGGTAAGCCCCAACTCATGAAGACACCATAAAGTGTTGGCATATATCATGGAGTGACATGGCTGGAATCTGGAAGAGAGTCAGTCCCCAGACAGCACGTCTAGTGCCGGATGTTGCTACATGAGAGACTAGGGGGAAATGACCAATATCTGTCCAATAAACACATGGTCTAACCTACTTAGCAGCGAACAACCTGATGTGATGCTCATACAAGTGCAAGAATGGTGCCTAGCCATGGCGGGAAACCAACTGCTCTCGATTTGGCTAACTGATCTTCCCAATAGAACAGAACCCATAGCTGGAGCTTGGAAAAAAGTCAGAACCACATCCTAGAACGAGCCTGATGTCCATTAAACTCTCTCTAAAAAATAATGGATATCACATTAATTGATCCTAACTTTACTCTCCATTGGCGAATCTGCTCGTTTTTTTTTTTTTTTTTTTTTTTTTTTTGACACAGATCCTAAGGAGAGAACCACTCCATTACTCCTTAAAAAGGCCACAGCTGAAACTAAAAATAATTGTAGAAACATGCAAGAATGCTCTTTTCTTGGTGAACCAGGAACCAGCACAATGGTGAAAGAGATACACACAGAGTATAATTAACCCCTATCAAACCAGTTATCCACAGACACAGAGGCTCCCAAGATCTCAACACTGAAGCAGACCTAATATGAACCCAACATGGCCCAGGAAAATTTGCAGAAGAGGTAGTGGAAAGAATGTCAGGGCCACACATTGGGTCATGAGAGACAGAGACATTTCTTCCTACCAAAAACTAAAGGCTAACCCCACGATTCACAGCCCATATGGCCCAACAAGGAGGGTCCCTGTGAAGGGGGGAGGACGGAGAGGAGGGTAACAATGGTACCAACTTGAGCGTATTCACTGACTACAAAAATTAAAGAAAAGCATTACTCTGTATTCAGTAAAATACTAGATATGCTATGTGATTCAAATTAAGAAGGAACATATGAGAAAGGAAAGAATATGTGGACAAATGGAAAATATTATAAATTGTGATATTTTTACTTAATAATATCAATTATCACATTAAATATAATCTTCCCTAAATTAAATTATATATATATATATATATATAAAATAAATTATTACTAAAAGGCAAAATGTCCTAATTGTATATAAATCTCACTCTAATGATTTGATGCCAACAACAGACCTACAAAGGTACTCATAATAATGGGGAAACTACTTTCTCAGTAAAGTAAAATGCAGTTCCTTCCTCTCTACCTTTATTCAGACTTTTGCTACAGGTTCACATAGAAAACATGAAGTAAAACTGTACTCACAAAGGATAAGGCTGTCCGTTATTTTTGGAATCTGCATAAAAGTTCATAGAACTCATGAGACTTTTTATTTTTATTTATTTATTTGAGAGTGACAGACAGAAAGAGAAAGAGATGGGTGCACTAGAACCTCCAGCAAATGAACTCCAGACCCGTACACTGCCTTGTTCGTCTGGATAATGTAGGTCCTGGGGAATTGAGCCTCGAACCTGGGTCCTTAGGCTGCATAGGCAAGCACTTAACCACTAAGCCATCTCTCCAGCTCGAGGGTTTTTTTTTTTTTTTTTTTTTTTTTTAGTTTTTAATGTCACAGCATACAATGTCAATAGATAAAGATCAATTGCACTTTTATATAAGACCAAGAATCAGTTGACAACTAAAATTATAACAGTACTACTAAAGTCACAGCCAATTATATAAAACATATAGGTCACACTGAATTCAGTATTTGAAAGGTTTTTATCCAAAAATAGCAATAAAAATGTTGAGTGAAGACTAAAAATTAACTAATTTCCAAAATCTGATTTTCAAACTAAGACTATCAGTGTCAGTCAAAATCTAAATATCAAATTAAACATATTATATAAAGTTCAAAAGAAAATGTGGCTTAAACAAAGATTTCTTAAGCAAGATACAGAATTCTGGACCATAAAAATAATGCAAGCTATTTAATTAAACTTTAAATCTTGTGTACTTTAATGACACTGTTAAGAAAATGAAAGACAACTCATTTGTTGAGAAGAAAGTAGTTCTCAAGTTTATATCTGATAAGATATATATATATGTGTGTGTGTATATAAACCTAGGAAAAACTTAGTTATAAATATACAAAAATCTATTAAAAAAAACAGGAAAAATGAAAATAATTTTAGAAAACTACCTATCTCAATAGCCAAAAGTACAAGAAGAACAGCAAATTTATTATGGATATTAAAGTGATACAAACCCAAATTGATTAAGGTTAGAAAGACTGGAAATATTAACACATGGTGGAAAGGTGGTACAAATGATCTCATAATTCCTCATGCAAATAAAATTTGTCAGAAACCTTAGAAATGAATGTGACAATTTCACCAACTATGCACTTAGTACCTGCAATTCATAAAACAGTAAAAGTCACAGAAATCCACCTTTTGGGATATTTTCTCTAGAGAATTAAAAAATGTAACTCCACATATACTTGTCCTCAAGCACTTGGGTACTCATATGCTCTAAATCATCTCTAGTCAACATAAACGTGACATCCCAACCCAAAAGCCCAACAAGTGATAAACTAAAAGGTAGATTATATATTTATAGATAGTTTGATTTAAATGTACATACATACATAGATAAAATGCAGATGATAGACTTATAGGTAGATGGGTGATAGATATTAAGTATATAGATACAAATGACATATTTCCATTAAGTGAATAGTGCTCTGTGAGCTAAAGCAATGAACTATACACATAACAAGAAAAGAATTTGGCTTAGGATGATGAGGTGGAAGGGGAAAGTTTCAGGAGTGCTTGTAAGTGCGTGAAGTCTAGACCACAAGTAAAAAAAAATCATGCGGAGTAGCAACTGTGCATTCAGTGGGTACATGAGTTAGTACCAGGTGTTCATATGTATATATCGCTTGTATTTTCTCAAATAGGATATTCTTTTGGCAATGCTACAATCTTACGTTTCTCCCACGTGGTTACAATGATGAGTGGTATGTTTAATGATAAATTTAGAAAAATGAACTCTTGTATAGATATTGGGTATAATATGCAAATTATGACCAAAAGTGTGGATTTCAGAAAATAAAGAAATTGACTATTAAAAGTGAAAAATTTCATTTACAAATCATTTTCCAACCCTTCTCTGATTGAGCAGCAATAGTCTATCTTGTAAAACAATTTGCAGTATGACATGTTCCGTTAACCATCATTTCAGATCTTTGTGGAACAGTGAAAAGAATGTTATCTTGATTTTAAGCTGACATTATACATGAATATAGAGATTTGGAAGATTATTATTTCTTTTATAAGCCAATTGCTTGCTGTTCAGTAAGATTTATTTTAGCACAATTTACAACACATACTTCAGTATATCTTCTAAAGTATACTTTACCATACAAGTATGTAGATCACTGCAATGTCTGTACTTAAGTATAAATTTACAAGAATGCTTTGTAGTTATGATAGAAAACCTGGCATTTTCAAGTATAGTTTCTTATTCCCATTCCCCAGTCTATGCATCTCTCCCTTTTCCCCCAAACCCCCTTTTGCTCTTTCTTAATCTCTCTTCTAGTTTATCTGTTCATATTCATTTTTGGCTATAGGCCTAAGCCTATATTTATGTAATTTTCTTTCTGTCTCTCTTTGTGTGTGTGTGGGGGGGTATGTGTGTGTTCCCATATGTGTGAGTGCATGCATACATGAGTATGTGCATGGGTGTGCAGGCCACAGGACAACCCTGGATATCATTCCTCACAGATGCTGTGCATCTTCTTTTGAGACATGATCTTTCCCTTGCCTAAAGGTCCCAACTAGGATAGGTTGGCTGGCCAGTGAGACCAATTTATCAACACGTTTAGTTCTTCAGAGTTGGAAGTGCAGGTGAGAACTGCCACACGGTGACGGAGATTGAACTCATGTCCCCATGCTCCCAAGTCAAGCATTTTGCCCGCTGAGCTACCTCCCCAGCCTTTATATGTAATAATTTTTTAATCCCAGTATGCCAAAGATCTCATGTAAAGATATTAAAGTTTGAGAATAACTTATGCTTAGTTTATTTCACTTTCAAAATCTTTGTACTTGATTTTATTTTGTAACGGATCATGGTGGAGCCACTGTCTTCTTTATTTTGAATATAACTCTTGTGAATCATGTAGAGTGCCTACTATGTCTTCCTACAGAAAGGAAATCAATGAAAATAGCATGAGGAGCCCTGGTAAGCCTATTTTTGATGAATTATGTCCTTAAAGATATACCTCATATGTGGTTAAAAATGTATTGATTAGTAACATCTTTCTCTGTAATATCAATAACACACATTCTCTTGAACTTCCCCTGAAGTGACAGGGTTTAATCGAGAGCCCCAAATAGAAAATTGACGACCTAGAAAGAAACAGAATAATGAAGTTGCCTGAAACTTACAAAATAAATAATAATTTTAAACCTGAGGAAAACATATTGATGTCTGTTTGCATTGCCTTTTTTGATTTGTATCTTTCATAATAAGTTGCTTACTGAAAGAACTATTATATCACACATTAAAAACTCCACATTCCTTTGACATTTACCTTTCTGTGTGCTAGTGAATATTAAAAAATTAAAGAGGAGTGGAACCTCTTTTAAATACCACTTGCACTGTGTTAAAATATGAGCTTTTTTCTATTGTACTTTTAATTACCTTTCCCTCTTAAGTTTAAATCATTATTTCTTGGTGTTTTGTCTCATCACCACCTAAGGAATCTAGAAACTCCAATACGTTTAGACATCATAAAAATATTCTTGAAAAGATTTTATTTTATGTGAAATAGTTCTTTATTTTTAACAAAATGTATAATCCACAAATAAAGAGGTCCTCAAGCTATGAGGTGAACATTTTACTCAATGACTCAATGAACTACCTCCCCAGTCATTAAGTATAATTTTTTTTTTGATTTTTGAGATATGGTCTTACTCTAGCTCAGGCTGACCTGGAATTCACTGTGTAGTCTCATGGCAAACCTCCTACCTCTGCCCCCTGAGTGCTGGGATTAAAGATGTGTACCACCACACCTGGCTTCAAGTGTAATCTTTTAAAACTTTATTGTCCTCCACTATATCACTGGCAAAAATATTAAAATGTGAGAATATCTCCAGTTCAAAAGGTAAGTTATTTGGAGTCACACTCTTTCAAAATGTGTACTTCTTTTCTATAGGAAGATGTAGTAGATACTCTACATGATACATAAGAATTGTAGTCGAAATAAAGGAGACAGTGGCTCAGACATGATCAATTCCAAACATGCTGATGCCTCTGTTTGCAGGTTCTATGTATGTTTCTCAATTTTATTCTTTATTTATTCAGATAATTCAGAGTGGTCTTACAACTGTAATTCTTAAATTTTCCTAATGTAATTCACCCAATATGTTTCCCAAAATATTTTAAAAACAAATAATCACACTGCTTCTGTCACTTTAAATGACACTAAAAGAATTTTTATATAACCATGTCTATAACTTTCAATCACTGACAAATTATGTGACAATACATAATCTCAGCACCAGTATGACCTGTCTATGCTCTCAGTGAGTTCACATTTAATCTTGCATGCCATTTTACAATGGTAGAAGTTCAGCTGTGTGAGCTTAGATTTTTGCCTCCTGTTTTGTCAGCCTGAAACCTCTCCATAGAAAATGACAAATTTTAACAATTATTTTGCAGAGTTTTCTGAGCCCTCGTAAATCAGTTGTTCATTCTCCTATTTTAAACTCTTAACTGCCTCATCTCTGTTATGTCAACACTAGAAAGATTTGGCCATGAACTTCCTTTTGACAGGTTAAATGGTTCAGGGCTCCCTAGAAAATCCAAAATGAATTGAGGTTCTGCATGTCAGAGATCAGAATACTGGCACTGGCATCTGACAAAATTCATTCTCAGCTCTGTTATTTAATAGCTTCATTTTTAAATTGTCTAACTTTGCTAGGTATCTTTCTTCTTCATGATGTGAAAATTGGGACCAATAGTAAGTGGTGACTAAATGAGATTTGCCATATACAAACTCCAGCTGGCTTTCAATACATTTAGAGCAAGTGCTCTGGCTTTCCTTTACCATCATGACATAAGAGCAGTAGTTTCCGTCAATGCTGTATCCGATTTCTATTTGTGGGAATGCCCCAATTCTATAATCTCTTTTATTCAATTTTTATTTTTTTATACCCATTGCTTTCAGAACACATTTTTTGCAGGAATGAACTCACTATCTTTCCCTTCATCTCATACTGGTTTTCTTCCATCAGATTAGCATTGATAACATCTAGATAATATGCAAGGAACTAGATATTACTTAATTTAAAGTGACTGAAATTTTGCTCACAAAGTTGGTTTCCTATTGGGCCTGGCATCTTAAAAAGTGACTCATTTAAATAATAATCCAGTTATCCCACCTTGAAATTCTAGGTCTTTTTAAACATGTTTCTATGGGATTTAATGTTTTATAAACCTATGCCAAATGTTACTCAAATATCTTTTTATCATATTTGAAATGTTGACAGATTAAGACCTCTGCCCAGCAGGCATTACGTGGGGAATGTGAGAAGTTTCTTCTTTTCTGGGACTGATTATTGTAATTCATAATTATCTACCCTCCTAGCCAAATGTGCCAGAAAAGAGTTCTAAAAGTGGATGTGGATAAGAATTCTCATTCTGCTTGCTTAACCAAGATGAACAGGCTGCCTCTCTCTCTCTGATGTGGAGTTTATAAGTATATATATGTATGTGTATATATATATATATATATATATATATATATATATATATATATCACACATACATATATATATATATATACATATATATACACACATACACACACACACACACACACACACATATATATATATATGTATATATGTATATAATCTATAAAAGAAAACAAAAGCCTTTTAAAATGTATTTTAAGTTCTTCCTGTTGTCATTTTTCAGTTGAATATTCCTTAGCACCTATTTGATCCAGGTTCTGTTTCTAGTGCTGGGGATATTGTTAGATAAGTTGGCCTGTTCACTATCTGGATGTTGAATAGAGGATAATTTGGGCTGGATGATATATGATTGGGTTTAGGATAAAGGGCCAGTTAGATGTTGTCAGGGGACCTTGAGGGTATTCTCGATATCACAAAATCTTGAAAGCAGAATAAAATGTGGCTAACTTCAGGAAAATCTTTTTTTTTTTTTGAACTATTTAACTTAAACTATTTGTATCTGAGATGCTTAGCAGACTCATCATAATAGAAATTTCATTAGTGTCTTCAAACCAAAACACCTCATATGTGAAAGGTAATGTCAGCCTCATTTTCTATTCATTATATGCATTATTTTTTTTTACAACTACACATTGGAACTTACTACCTTTATTTCTTTTTTTGTTTGTTTGTTTGTTTTTCAAGGTAGGGTCTCACTCTGGCTCAGGCTGACCTGGAATCCACTATGTAGTCTCAGGGTGGCCTCGAACTCTCAGCGATCCTCTTACCTCTGCCTCCCGAGTGCTGGGATTAAAGGCGTGCACCACCACACCCGGCACTACCTTTATTTCTATTGTGCAAATGAGAAGTTCCAAGGAAAATGATGTACCTTAATATTCCTATAACCACCAGCTGGAAAGACTTTCAAAGGGCAAGAGTCACATTTCAGTGTCATGACTCTCTCTGCTCACTGTGACAAAAGTATCTGCTTTGAAAATCTACTAAGATATGTTGTGTCCCATGCTGGTCAAGAAGAGCTACTGAATGGCTAGATTCTTAGGAAAAATTCACTTGTAACTATAATACTGAAGGGGTAGTGAGTTTGAGCCTATTTCCTCTCAAACCACACAATATAGATAGTTATGTATGGAATCTGATACCACTCTATTTGAAAGGCCTCTATCCTTCTTGAAAACCTACACCATTTAAATATATCATATATTATTTTGTTATTGCAAATTGCAGAATGGCTGATATCTGAATCTTGGTCAAGCTACTTATGCCTCCTTACACCTCTTTTATTTTATCAACAATACAGAGCTCTCTATCAATTTAATGGCTCTCACCATTACAAACTCTGCCAGGAATGGGTGGCACATTTGACTCATGAATTTCTTGATCACTACATTTTTGTTGATCTTTTACTTGATTCCACCTTTGCCACTTGCTCTTAATGTCACAATCAGAATGTCAGTACTAACTTCACTTTCAACTATTCAACTTTCAAATTGCTGTAGGCTCACAGCAAGCTTCTTCTGTGCTTAACTGTTTTGTTCAGTTACTTTTACTGCACCCATTCTTGACCCTGCTAAGTCTGCTAAGTCATGTTCTTTCTGTCATTTTCTACCATAGTTGTAATTTATGGTGAATCACTCCCTTGCCACCTTGTTATCATCTTAAGTATTCTCATGTATTACTCATCTTTTTGGAAAGTTTCATCCTGTATCAATAAATTAGAAATTTTTAGGAAGACAAGCAGCACTTTCAACATTTGTAGTTATCAACCCCATGAATAGCTTCTTGGCAATGCTAAGCAACTGCACTATACTTCTCTAACTATTATTATTTTTTTATTAAAATCAATGATTTCTTCAAATAGCCTTTACTTGTTATAACCAGTGTGACTCCAAAACTCACTTTCTCCATTGTTATGAGTTAAGTCATCCTAGATATATCAAATTCCCTAACTAAGAAGGTTCTTTGTATTAGAATTCACTCTTTCTGCCTTCTCTCTAATACCACAGAACAGGCAATTTTTCCTTTGAAGGATGGTGCTTGTCACCATATTTCTGGGTCTCATGTCAGCTTATTTATTAAGGAAGTTTGCACTATTATTAAAAATGCCTTCTGTTTGTTTCATATTGATCTAGTCATACATTTCACTTCATGTTATCTACCCCAAAGCCAAATTCAGAGTGTTGTCTGCACATTTTTATCCTACTCCTCCTATCATTCATAGAATAACCTCTTTTTTCAGTGAATTTCCCCATTATTCTACCTAGGCTGTGTTATAAAGGAAACCCAAGAATGTCCTTGCTTAGTAGGAGCAATGCTTCCAAACTTAGTGTTGTGAGACTTCCAAAACCTACATAAAGGATTGCTCTTATTGTTGAAGAGAATTACTTTCTTTCCTTGGCTTCCATGGTGGCTCTGCTCTCCATATTTCTCCTATTTCTCAATTCATTTCTTCCTAGCATCCTCACCAGTTGTTCTTCTGTACTAATAACCAGAGTCTTGCATTGTACTTTGTGTCCAAGGCTTGTCTTACATTTCCTCATGGTGTCTTCTTAAGCAATTTCTTCTACCATTGTGGCTTCAGTAACTGTCTAAAAGCTGATCATGGATTTAGACCTTTGGTCTCAATTTCTTAGTTCTGATGGTGGATATGACATTCTGAACTAATGTTGGAAATCTAAATACCTGTCTCCATCTCTTCCTCACACCCATGCACCTTCCTACTTTTCTCCACATCAAATTGGTGGTTTTATAACCTCTTTCCATTTCTGTATCTCCCTCCATATGCCACTAGAGGTATAATTTTTAATGAAAATATGGATACATCATTTTCCTTCCTAAAGTCTTCAAACGGATTCCCCTTGCATTTAAAAGAAGTATCCAACTTCTTTCACTGTGTCAACAGGACCTATGTGATTTGTTCTTCAGTCATTACATCAACAAAATCATTTTATATTCCTTTCCATACTTACTTTATATAGTACTGTTACTCTGAGATACTTTTAGGTTGAAAAACAGGCCACATAGCTTGTCATCTGAAGAATTTTGCCCATGCTCTTTCCAGAACTTAAGTTTTCACTTTTGCATAATTTGCAAACTCAAAATATGCAATATCACCTTCCAATGTCCAATGAAAAGAGGTGGTTTGTTGATTTCAGGTAAACTCCAGTAATATTCTGTGCTTTACTTTTAATAACATACAGAATAATTTGTGATGGAAGCAAAATGCAGGTGCAAGCTTTAAAGCACCTCACAACTAGTAACAAAAATACCAGTACATAGATGTCTGTTGAGTGGAAGAATATTGGTCACATTAAACTTCTTTCACTGAAGATTAACATTACTTCTGTTTCCTCTATTGCCACTACTCAGCTTAATTATGGCTTGCAAATTAATGTTATTACTGTGGCATATTCCAAGTAAGAGTTTCATTCTTCCCAGTGATACCACATAATAGGATAATGTTGATTTTAGAATCATGCATCTAAGCTTCAGAATGAAGGTTTATGATGTGAATTTTGATGTTTTCTATCTTTCTGCTGAGGGAAGTAGTCAAAACATGAAGTGAAATTTAAATGATAATAGGAATTTAGGAAAAGATGACAAACTGAGCATGTCAGGTCACAGTCTATATTGGATGTTCAAACACTTAGATAGGCAAAGTGATTTAGATGTGTTCCACAACATTCCTCTTTCTATAGCAAAATACCACTATGTAGATGACAATAAAATCATTGGGGGAGGGGAAAAAGCTATTCTTTGCATTTCAAAATCTTTCCATTCCTAGAAACAAAATTGTTATGTTCCTTGAGTGGTATGTTGTTTCTGAAAATGTTGCAATTGAATGATTTTCAGGTAACTAATTCTGGAAAATATGCTACCATAAAAATAAGACCCATTGTATTGACTCAAAAGAGTTGTTATGAAAATCACAAATGATACTATTTAAAAGCAGTATTTCTGATACATCCATTAATAACTTATTGATGAACAAGTTGGAATGTAGAATAATACAAACAATAGTTTTTTTTCTTTTCAGTACATTTTTATACAATGTACTTTTTTCAAACACATGCAATCTTACTTTGCTCTGAAATAAAAGTTCTGAATGTTTATTTAATACCTGTTCACCTTGATGAATTTCTTCAATGGCAGAATATGGAAACTTTGAATTCAAGACTAAAATATCAAATAAAATAAACTTTCTTAACTGTATTCTTTTTCTCTAAGTTTCAACTCTTTTATTGAAACATTGTTTTTGTTCAGTAACTTTATGATTCATTTCTATTTATATCTATGTTGAAATGATTACATTACCCAAATTGCTTATCTCCCAAATAAAATCTATTCCATGATGACAGACAACAGCCTCTTTCCTCAGTGTGATTAGTTCAGTTCAACACACCAGCAATTTAAAAAATGACATATAGCATATTTCTTAAAGATAGCAGAAAACCTGTATTCTCTATACTTGCCAAAGCATTCAGACTTAATTTAAGGCAGATATTTTAGTTTCTAGTAATTTGGAAAAGGTAATAGGTGACAAAGTCAGAAATAAAGTGTAGCAATCTGGTGTAAAAGCTCTAGCTATATGTATTACCTATAAAATGTATAGAAAAGTGCATTCCCATTCCAATAACACCTGTGACATTTAGATGTTCTATAGCATTTCTGCTTTCAGTTCTTTCCTGTATCATATGCTGGAATTAGTTTTCTCTAAATATAGTCCAAGACCTTAAAGTAGTTGCACACTCACAGGAGATATGGTATAGCAAGTCATGCATCTGTATGCTTTCATACCTTTTGTAATTCCTTTTTTAAAGTGGTTAACAAAATCATAGTTATGTTTGGAAAAACTTAGAAATCAAACCAAAAACTTTGCTACTCTCCAAAGACACAAAGGCAATTTATTACTTTACAAAACTTTTACTTTAAGCTATATTCGTAATAACTGTGTCCACTAATATTCTAATAATAAAAATTTGATTTACATATATATTCTGAGATAAATTCACTTTTATGTACTTGGAGAAAACTTGCTCATTAACACTGAAAAGAGCCTTGTTTTCATTTAATGGTTTCTCTAACTTACAGCAGATTTCCATTTATATAGTTCACTACATACTTGTTATGGATGTTTTTTTTTTTTTCCTCCAGACATCTATCTTTTCTTTTTTATGAAGCACACTATTTAACTTTTCTTACCTTGTCTACATAAAATTCTTTTAAGTGATTATTAGATTTCAAAGCTCCTGGCAATTGGACACTTTGAAATAACTGCTTTCCAAATGTCATTAAAAGAAAAATGATGATCAGCAAGATTATCTTATATATTTAAAATTTTATAGAAGAGTTCTCTTTCTCTATCTCTGTACTTTTTGTTTCTTAGAACTCAAAGTTGTGACATTGCATGCTTACAACCATAAAGCCAATAAAATAAGGTATGAATAAGATACAAAGAAAGTACAAAAAAGTCGGTTTTTCATCTGAATGAATAGCATTATTGACTAGAAAATCCAAAACAATAAGCTTATACAGAAGATCAGACTACCCAAGCTTCTGTCCCCATGTGGACACTTACCATATTTGGGCCTTTCCTGGAATATGCTTCTGAGCTTCAGGTTAGCTTGGGTACCAAACAAATCAGTAGTTGGTTCCTAGGCCCTCTGGCCCTGCCAGCAGGAAGCCTTGTAGCCACCAAGCCTAGGATGTTCTTCTAAAAGAGCAGGACCTCACCTAGGGAAAGAAGGGTATTTCTTATGTAATAACCCACAAGTGAACACCATGCATAAGAAAACTGAATGATTATAAGGGATGGGCATTAGCAATTATTATTTTTATGTGGCCATTACTTCTTCTGAGAAGAGTAATGCAGTTAAATCTGACATAACTACATTTTTAGGTATAGACAATGTTCACTAAATATGAAGATAAAACACTGAAAAGATATGGTTGGTGGTAGATATATGGCAGATTCGTTGAAGCTCTGGTTGTCATTTTGTTGGTACTGGAATGCATCATGTTACGTTATTCAAGTTTCATTGCTCAAATCTAGATTCATAAGGGTTATCATAGAAATGAACAGAAATTCAACATTATATAAATTTTTTTTCTGTAAAATGATAAATTATCAATTATTTCCACAAGAGTAAAGGACACAGCATAACTCAGGAGAGAAGTTCCTACTCCATGCTGGATATTTCTTTCCATTTTGAGAGTGCTCTATTAATACAACTGTGGTGATTTGAATATGGTATCTCCCATAAACTAATTTATTCTGAATGCTCGGGCTCCAACTGGTAGCAATTTTGGAGGTGAAGCCTTGATGGAGAAAGTGGGTTCCTGGGGCTTTTGTGTGTTATAGCTAGCATCCTTGCCAGAGCTTGGCTCATTAGTTTGCTACTGTTTCCTACCTGCTGTATTAGAGGTTATGACCAGCGTCTGCTCATGCCATGTATTCTCCCTTACACCATGAAGCTTTCCCTCAAGATTATAAAACAAAATCAAACCTTTCCTCCCATCAGCTGATGTTGTTCAGGTGTTTTGTCACCCAACCAATGTGAATGTAGCTACAGCAGAAATTTGGTATGAGAGAAGTCTTTGCTACTGGAAGCCTGGCCACTTGACATTTAATCTTGAACTGATTTGCAGGAAGACTGTGGAAGGATTTGAAACCTAGGACTAAAAGACACCTTTCAGTACTCTAAGAAGAGTATAAGGGAACAATTCTTATGAGAGTTTGAAGGACCTAACACAGAAAAAGCCATGGAGGCTTGGCTTGTGAGGGGAAAAAAATGCTTTGTGCAGACTGGGCTAGAGACTGTTGGTGTCAGAGGTTGGCTGCATTCTTCCTATATCCTGAGAACTTGAGCAACATTGAATTTAGAAAAAATGGTCTGGTGTGGGCAGATAGGTATGGCACAGAAATAAATGAAAATTCCTGAGCAAAGACTTCAGCGTTACAGCTGTAATTGTTTGTGATTGGGCAAGTTGTTCTACGTTGGGACAGTATGCTGGCACTTTACAGTAGAGAGCCTGAAGGAAGAATGCTAAAGGAGTTTTCTGATCTTCAAAGTTGACTTTATTCTCTTTGGATTAAAAACAGTTGATAGCCCATCTGGGATTATGAAAGTGTAACAAATGCAGGAATGACAGGCTCACTTAATTTGCAATGTGAGATTTTAGAAATTGCCACTGGGCAATATGAGACAAGATTATTGAAATCCCTGCATGGAGACTCTGGAAGGCTGCTCCATGAAACCATAGGCTGCTGTGTTAACCCCAGTATTTTGGATATGCCAGGACTATAGAAAACCCACCAAGAAGGGCTGCTGGCTGAGGATGGAGCTTGCCCTGGGCCATGAGTAACTCTGCAGGAGATGTGCAACTGGAACCCCACAGACTTTGTCATGGGTCATACATGCTATATGTGGAGCTACATATTTGATGCTGTCCCTATTTGTTTTAGATCTTATATTAGTTCATTCTTTTCTTGCTATGCTTATTTTACAGTGGGAATATTTACTTTGCGCAATCATGAGACAACTTAATGTATTTTTAATTCAACAGTCTTATAGTTAAAAGATTGTTTTGAGTCTCAAATAAGACTTTGGATTTTTGAACAGGGTTGGGATTGGTAAAAATTCTGGAAACTTTTAAGTTGGATTAAATGCATTTTTACATCTTCAGATGGTTGCAAGTCTGTGGGGGCTGGGGCAGAATGTGGTGGTTTGAAGGAGATAAACTCATATGTTCTGAGTATTTGTTCTCTAACTGGTGGCAATTTGGGAGGTGTCTTTCTGGAGGCAGGCTTTAGGGTGTTATAGCTAGTTATCTTTGCCAGGGCTTGACTAACTCTCATGCTGCTGTTTCCCACCTGCTGTGATAGAAGTGATGCCTATTCTCTGCTCATACCATTCTTTCCTCTGCTATCATGAAGCTTCCTGTGGATACTGTAAACCAAAATAAACCCTTTTCTCCATTCAACTGCTTTTCATTTCATGTTTGCTCCCAGAAATGTGAAAGTCAACACATCAACATTCCAGGCTACTGTTCCTTCTCATTTCTTATACTATACCAAGTGGAAAAACTAACTCATCCGCTTGATCTTTAAGTTTCCCTAAAACCTTGTGTAATTTTGATCCAGACTCTTCCTTCTTTCCTGTGGATCTGGCTTCAGGAAACACATATTATTTTGTGTTTCTCCTTATGTCAGAAGATTATTCCAAGGTGGGTAATATTTTTGATGGAAGAGTGAAAAAGGGTGAACAAAGTTGTGTTTATAATTTCAATTCAGGGAACAATTGGCTATGGTCACTATCTGTTTCCACAATCATAGTCTCAATCACTTATCTACTCCTGCAACATCCTTTTATATACCTTCTCTAACATACACACAACATCACTTCCAGCCAGAGGGACTCTCATATATGTCCTGGGGCACACTTATTTTTATAACTGGATTTGGTTCTTTGTAGTAACATTATATGCTGTAATGTTTTTTCCCATTAATTTTATGTAACTAGCTCTTTGTCACTTTTTTAGTCTTGGTGTGAACACCAACAATTCAAGTACCTTTTGAAATCAGCATACTTAATTAATTATTATTCTGTTACTGAATATTAAAGTATTTTGACGATTTCCTTCATAGTTACCCTCATTCTATTGTGGTCATTTTGTTGGTATAGGCTTTTCTTAACTCAGTTCCACAAAAGAATGGATTATGATATTTTCATTCACTACTACCACATAGTGAGGATTGACACCCACATTTTAGAGTAAATGTTTATAAAAGCATCAATATAAAATTAATCTAAAATTGTTAACTTCTGTAAAATAATAAGAGAGTGATAATAGTCTCTCTAGTTTTAATAATAGTCTCTGATATAATAGTAAATGGATTCTAATGTTGAAAGGATGCTATTTTTATGGCTTTCACCAAATAATTCCTTGCCCCCAAAATAAAAAAAAAATGATGCTTGTATATAATATGAAGCCTGGTATGATACATGACTATTTTATTTAACAGTAGAAACTTGGAATACCTTATACCAATAAAATAAAGGATACACTGAGTTTTATAAGTGAATTCTAATACCAGGGCCACCCTTATACTCATTGCAAGTTGTACAAGACAGATCAGAGGGAATGTGGTCTTTGGGAGACTATTTTGCAGCATGTGAAGAAAGCACAAGTGTAAATTGGTACGGTACACACAATGAAAAAAAATGGAGAACTAAATCCCTGTGTGTAGTTTCCCTTGTGAGTCACTTCTCATGGTGACTGTAATTGTAGTGGTGCCAATAGCCACCTACTCCATAACTTCTGAGCTCACAGTGCTTGACAGACTTGAAGCAAGGAAGAAAACATGACTCTTACTATGTCATAAGATAATAGGTTTGGTGAATTTAATTTACTTTATAGATGAGCTTTTAGTAATTACATTTAAGGAGTACTTCCTTTGCTTATAATAAATCCTCTTGTAAACCTTCTACTAACAAGAAGAATACAAGTGAAAAAAAAATCAAAAAAGAAAATACTTTTTTTTTTTTTTTTTTTGAGGTAGGGTCTCACTCTGGTCCAGGCTGACCCAGAATTAACTCTGTAGTCTCAGGGTGGCCTTGAACTCATGGTGATCCTCCTACCTCTGCCTCCCGACTGCTGGGATTAAAGGCGAGCGCCACCACGCCCGGCAAGAAAATACAATTTTAAATCCATTATTGAATAACTAAAATTAAATAGTAAAGGAACAGAGACACTTCTGTCCATTGAGAGGAAGGACCTGCAACTTCCTCAGAAGATCCAGCCTCAGGTTTTCCATTTCTAAGGCCGCCCTCAGGACTAGTTGGGGTTTGAGATATTTTGTGGTGCCAGACCAGCATTGATAAGGATAAAATGTTAAGTTAATGAAAGCAGGAGGGTTGGTAGGAGATGATGAGCAGAATAATAATAGGTTGAACACTGCCTAAAAGAAAAAAAAAAATTGCAGTGGGACTTATGATACACTCATGGCAAAAATCTTCTGAAAGGACGTAAACACACACACACACACACACACACACACACACACACACACACACATTTCTTGTCTCAACCTATGGATCTACTTAGGAAGGTGTCCAAATATCCATATTAGAAGAAACAGCGAAATTATATTCCTTGCTTGTCTTAAAGGTTTTAGTGTATAGCATTAACCATAGACCTAAATGATGCCGAGGCAGCATGAAGTCCTACCAACAATCTATATTTTATAAAGGCTATATTATAAAGATTAGTCAAGTTACTATATTGTGTTATCACAGGAATTATAAAATATCACTAGATGTTGACTTTGCATTAATTATTAGAGAAATAAAAAATAGCCTAATAAAATATGTACATAAAAATACATACACATCAATTTTCCTTTTGTGTATGAGTCTGCATGTTTGAATATATGCAGTGCATATGTGTGTCTAAGTGCATGTGCACATGTGTACATGTACATGCAGAAACTATATTTCTTCTTCATGCACCACCCACATTTTTGATATTTTTTTCATTGTTCACATAGGCTAGACTTCCTGATCCGTTAACCCCAGGTATGCATCAGTTTCTATATTCCCAGCCCAGGGATTGATCATGTATCACCATGCCTGGCCTTTCTGTCTTGCTTTTATCCATGTGTGTGCATATCTGTGTATTATGCATGCATCTGTGTGTGTGTGTGTGTGTGTGTGTGTGTGTATGTTATTTTGTATATGTGAGAGCACATAGATATATGTGCACATGACAAAGTGAGAGGTTGATATTGGCTGCCTTCTGAAATCACTTTAGACCTTATTTATTTTGATAGGTTCTTACATTTAACCCAGAGATTACCAATTTGATTAATCTAATTATCCAGCTTGCCAAGGGCATCTTCCTTTCTTCACCTCCTGAGCACTAGAATTATAAGACTGACCACAATGTTTGATATTGACATGAATTCTGGAGTCAGGTCCTTATACCTGCATGTCAAGTGCATTATCTACTGAGCCATATCACCAGCCTTCTTTATGTTCATTCTAGAGAACAAATACAGATCTTAATGCTTCCCAGCAAGAATTTTACTGATTGAGTAATCCGTCCAGCCTAGAAATCTATTTCACAACATTTTACATGTAGAGTATGCATGTAAATGCATCCATAATATGAATGTATATGGATGTATATTTTTAATTTTTACATAATTATATCTTCTGTGGCTGAATGTGTTATGTTTTACAAATTGTACAGTATGAGCTTATCAGTTCTGATTACTTATGAACTACTTTAAACATATATCTTTCCTTTTTTTTTTCTTTTTTTGAGGAAGAGTTTCACTCAGGCTTACCTCAAGCACAGGGTGATGTTGAACTTACAGAGATTCTCCCACCTCTGCCTCCCAAGTGCTAGGATTGAAGGCATGCCACCACACCTGGTGAGGTGGTTTGACTCAGGTGTCCTGCATAAACTTAGGTATTCTGAATGCTAAGATCTCAGCTGATGGATATCTGGAATTAACACCTACTAGAGGCAGTGTACTGTTGGGGGCAGATTTATGGGTGTTATAGCCAGCTCCCCCTTGCTAGTGTTTGGGACACTATCCTGTTCCTGTTATCCACCTGATGTTGGCTAAGAGGTGCTGTCTACCCTCGTTCATGCCATCATTTTCCCTTGGAGCCTGTAAGCCGTTTTTTTTTTTTTCCCCCATAAACTGCTCTTGGTTGGGTGATTCCTACTAGCAATGTGAACCTGACTGCAACAGTAATGTTGGTACAAAGGAGTGGTGTCATTTGCTGCTAGACACCTGACTGTGTGGCTTTGGCCTTTTGGAACTGATTTTCAAGAGGAATATATGAGGATTTGAAACCTTGGCTTAAGAGATGCCTTGCAGTACTATAAGTACATCTTGATGGACTATTCTGATCAGAGTTGAAAGACCTGAATGCAGTAAGAACTGTGGACTTTAAGGCTTGGCTTATGAGGGTGAGAAAGAGCTTTGCTTGGACTGGGCTAGCTGTGTATGTGAGAAGCTTACTGTTATGACCATGTCCTGAGAATTTGTGCAAGGTTGCTTTGCATAGAATTGGACTGGTGTGAGCAGAGGGATATGGCACAGAAATAATGAAAATCTTTGGTTAATATCCTGCCTATTCACTGCAATTGAGAGATTACCTTTGAGATTGGGCTAGCTGACCTGCACTGGGGCAACAGGAAGGATATAGACTCTTTTCAAGGGGCCTGAGCGTTCAAGGAGTGTCTTGTTCTTCAAAGTCTGCTTCCCCTCCCCCCCACGAACTAACAAGTTGACACCCTACCTGGTATTGTGGAATATAAGAAATACAGGAAATCGGGCTGGAGAGATGGCTTAGTGGTTAAGCGCTTGCCTGGGAAGCCTAAGGACCCTGGTTCGAGGCTCAGTTCCCCAGGATCCATGTTAGCCAGATGCACAAGGGGGTGCATGTGTCTGGAGTTCATTTGCAGTGGTTGGAGGCCCTGGCAAGCGCCCTCTCCTCCCTCTCTCTCTCTCTCTCTCTCTCTCTCTCTCTCTCTGTTCCTCCTTCTCTCTGTCATTCTCAAATAAATAAATAAAAATATAAAACAAAAATAATGTTAAAAAAAAGAAATACAGGAAATAGAGGGCCATTGAGTTTGCAACATGCTCTTCTGTTGGAAATGGCCATGGGCAGCATGAAGCAGGTTTGCTGGATGCCTGCAGGGAGACCCCGTGGGGATGTAAGGATGGACCTTGGCTTACAGTGAAGACCCAGTGGAGATGCTAGGACCATGAAATGGTTGCTAAGGAAAGCTGCTGGTCCTGATGAAGGTTTTCAGGACTGTGAGTGTGAATGTTTGTTCTGTGCCATTATGGGTTTTGAGGGGATTTTTTTGGTATTATGATTCAATTAAAATACCTTGGACCTTGGGGATGTACAAACATCACTGGGATTGTTAAAAACTAAATATATCTGAAAAAGAAAAGTAGATTCTCCTCCTACCCAAAACTGAAGGCTAACCCCACAATGCATTACCCATATACCCCAACAAAGAGGGTCCCTGTGGAGAGGGGAGGACAGGGAGGAGGAATATTCCATGACTTAGGAATGGGAAAAGACATTCTGAACAAAATCCCAGTAGCACAGGGTCTTAAACAATCACTCAACCAATGGGATCTTATGAAGTTGAAATGTTTCTTCACAGTCAAACATACAATAAGTAGACTCAATAGATTACCCACAGAATGGGAGAAAATATTTGCTGAATATCCAACTGGCAGAGGCCTAATTTCCATAATCTACAAAGAACTCAAAAACCTAAACAATAAAAAGTCAAACAACCCAATCACAAAACGGGCAAGGAACTAGACAGGCAGTTCTCTGAGGAAGAAATGCAAATGTCAAACACACACTCAAGGAAATGTTCATTATCCCTAATCATAAGGGAAATGCA
Organism: Jaculus jaculus; assembly: GCF_020740685.1. Classification (NCBI taxonomy): domain Eukaryota; kingdom Metazoa; phylum Chordata; class Mammalia; order Rodentia; family Dipodidae; genus Jaculus; species Jaculus jaculus. The sequence goes on along the minus strand of NC_059102.1, from coordinate 200,764,111 downwards.
AATTAAAACAACTATGAGATTCCACCTTACCCCAGTAAGGATAGCAAACATAAAAAAATCAAATGCAAACAAATGCTGGTGAGGATGTGGAGAAATAGGAACCCTCATCCACTGCTGGTGAGAATGTAAGATGGGATAACCACTTTGGAAAGCAGTATGGAGACTCCTAAAAAAACTGACTAGAGTTACCAACAAACCCAGTTATTTCCTTACAGTTATTTCCTTAACCCTAAAAGCTCCAAGCTTCAGCTCAGAGAGATTTTCTCAAACATCTTTATAGCTGCTCATTTTGTAATAGCCAAAAACTGGTATTGACCCAGATGTCCATCATTAGACGAATGGATACCTAAGAAATGGTATATCTGCATGATGGAATTCTGCACAGCAGTAAGGAAAAAAAACGACACAATGAAATTTGAAGAAAAATGGTAGAACCTGGGAAAGCTTATTCTCAGTGAATTTACCCTATCACAGAAAGATAATTGCCACATAGTATCACTCATCTACAGCTCATAACCTGAATCTACCCAAGTTGCTGACATACTGACATACCTACTGAGCATCTCAAGAACCGGACAATAGGACGGGTGGGGAGGGAGGAGGGCTTACTGGAGGGCTGGGCGACACAAAACTGTACCCAAAAGGCAATGGTATCATAAAACTCTACATCCTAAAAGATGGACCAAATGGTTGAATCTCCACCAGGATCTTAGAGGAAACATCAGTTTCACAAGGCCCTGGACATTATCTCTGCCTATTTCTGCCTCTCTTTCTCTCTCTCCCTCTTCTCTCTCATCTCTCTATCTCTTTTATATCACTTATCTGGTTCTTTCTTCTCTTTTTGGGTGCTGACCTGTAACTCCCGGTTCCAGCAGGTGGTTATAATCCACAATGAGTCTTTGATCACAGAGACCTACAAGGTCTCCCAAAAGAAGACATATTTATGTCAGAGCACTTGAGGACCCACCATAGGTTAGTGGTAAGACCTTACTGCTGAAGACACCATACACTGTTGGTATGTATCATGGAGTGACATGACTAGAAGCTGGAAGAAAGTCATTCCCCAGACAGTTAGTGTGTCTAGTGCCAGAAGATGATACATTAGTGACTGGGGGATAATGACCAATATCTGTCCAAGAACCCATGGTCTAACCTACTTAGCAGCCAAAAACAACCTGATGTGATGCTAATACAAGTGTAATATTGGCACATAGCCATGGTGGGAAACAAACTGCTCTTGATTTGGCTAACTGATCTGCTCAGTGGAATGGAACCCATAGCTGGAGCTGGAAAACAAGTCAGAACCATATCCAAAAATGAACCCACTCTCCACTAAACTCTCATTAAAAAACAGTGGTAATGACATTTTCTTGGTGCTAATATTACTTTCTGTTGAAGAATTTGCATCTCTTTTTGAAATAGACACAGCTTCTAAGAAGAGAACTACCCCATCATACCTCAAAAGGACCCCAGCTTAAACTAATAATAATTGGGGAAACATGCAAGAATGCTGTTTTCTTGGCAAACCAGGAATCAGCACAATGGTGAAGGAGATAAACACAGAGAACAATCAACCCCTTCCAAACAGCTATTCAGAGACACAGAGGCACCCAAGATCTCAACAAGGAAACTGACCTAATGTGAACCCAACATGGCTCAGGGAAATTTGCAGAAGAGGGGGCAGAAAGAATGTCAGAGCCACACATTGGGTCATGACACACAGAGACATCTTCTCCTACCCAAAACTAAAGGCTAACCCCACAATGCATGACATATATACCCCAACAAGGAGTGTCCCTGTGGAGAGGGGAGGACAGAGAGGAGACTAATAATGGTACAAACTTGTCTGTATTCAGTGACTACAAAAATAAAAATAAATAAACAGAATAGGGTCAGGGAAAATATAAGTAAGTAAAAGACAATATATATTTGTTGTTCTTAAAGGTAAACTGCTCAGTTATGCTACTCCCAATTTATGATTCCATCATCTAGATTATAATCCCACCATGAAATAATATAACAATGTAAAATAATGAACTATATGGTTTACGCTCCCTTACTGCTCTCTAGTTGTGGATTGAGAAACCTGTGTTTTCTTTCCTTGTCACTGATAGTATTTTAAACATAAATGACCATGTGTATACCTAAACAGGTAGCTCTATGAAGGTTAGGAAAACTACTTGTAACATTCAACAAATACATGTTTGATTAGAGTAGTATCATTTATTAGACAAGAAATTTAAGCCAAAACTATTTAAGAGGGCTGGTCATGGTGGCACATGGCCTTTAATACAAGCACTTGGGAGGCAGAGGTAGGAGGAATGCCATGAATCTGAGGCCATCCTGGGACTACATAGTGAATTCCAGTTCAGCCTGGGTGAGAGTGAGACCTACCTTGACAAACAAAAATAAATAAATTAATAAATTTAATAAAAACTAAGTTAAAAATAAAAAACCTATTTAAGAAATTTTCAAAAGGTCTTTAGAGGTGGCTTAGTGGTTAATGCTTCACTGTGAAGCCTGAGGACCCCAGTTCCAGGCTCGATTCCCCAGGACCCATGTTCACCAGATGCACAAGGGGGAGCACACATCTGGAGTTCATTTGCAGTGGCTGGTGGCCCTGGCATACCCATTCTCTCTTTCTCTCTCTCTGCCTATTTCTCTCTCTGTCTGTTGCTCTCAAATAAATAATTTTAAAAAAGGTAGCCAATGTTTTAAAAAGAAAGTGTGAGGACTTTTAAAGTTGAACTAAATGCATTGTATTTTATATTATGTATGGATATTAGTGTATGGGGGCCAGAGGTGGAATGTGGTGGTTTGATTCAGGTATCCCCCACAAACTTAGGTGTTCTGAATGCTAGGTTTCTAGCTGATGGGATTTGGGAATTAATGCCTCCTGGATAAAGTGTATTTTTGGTGGGATGCTTATGGATGTTATAGCCAGCTCCCCCTTGCTAGTGTTTGGTCCACTCTCTTGTTTCTGTTGTCTACCTGTTGGTGGCCAGGGGGTGATGTCTACCCTCTGCTCATGCCATTGTTTTCCCTGCAATTATGGAGTTTTCCCCTTAAACCTGTAAGCCAAAATAAACCTCTTGTTTCCCCCATAAACTTCTCTTGGTTCAGTGACTTTTATCAGCAGTGTGAATCTGACTGCAACACCTGGTATCTTTCCTTTTTGATGAAAACATTAACAGACTTCTGTGTTTTGAAAGACACAATACATGAGTAGATAGCATAGATACTCTACTATATAACAGAACAGAACTTGTTCCTACATTGTTAACTTTATATTTTCTATCTAACCTTTTGTTATCTCCCTGGCCCTTCAGTGCTTTTCATTAACCATTTTTATTGTTTCTGCCCATCCTGAAAAGATATCTGACTATTCTCAACAACAGTGGGAAACATGTTGCCCTTCAGTTAAGCACATTAGCTCCTTGCTGTAGCCTTGCTTCTCCCTCAAAGTACTGAGAATGCACATTCTAAAACTCTCATAAGTTCACCAATATGATTACCAGCTCCAAATACATGTGAATGTGAAGGTATATAAAATGCATGATATTTGAACTTATTTTTGAGGCTGAATTTTATGATGCAGTTCCTTTCTTGGTTGTACATGTGTATGTACACAGACAAAGCACTTCAGTGTACTTTATTTGTAAAATGTGTCTTCCTGGGAGGATTGCTACTAGTAATGTAAGTGTGGAATGAAATATTAGGGCTTTTGTGTCATTCTTTCAGAGTTTGGGTCCACTGCCAGCCTGTGATGAACATTAAAGCTAAATAAATGACTGAATAGTCAACCTTCCAGACATGGTCATATTTATCTTTTAGGGTAATCTTAACTTCACTGTGGTATTAGTAGTCTCATCAACATTTTGGTTAAGGATGGATAAATAACTAGCTTTTAGTATGTAAATCAGTAACACAAACATTTTGCAGAAAATGGGTCAGGTTAGAGATGTAAATGAGGCCTAAAATGTCTCATTAGGTTTTGAATTGCCTTTTTTTTTCCCAAGCATTATAAATCTTGCAAGCTTTCAGGATAATTTTCCTGCTTGAATAAGTTAGTAAGGGTTTTTTTTTTTTCCAGTAATAAATGAACTAAAATACTCCTAGAACTAATTCTGCTTGAAATGACTGAACAAATTGAATATTGAAGTATAATTTATTAGAAAGTTATCCAATATTTCTGTTTCTTAGTAGCTTTTAGATAATAAGTTGCACAGAGAACATGTACACATTTTATTATGAACAAATTGTTCAGGTATAGCTCTCATTAAAATCTGTCCTCTGGTTGAAGGATGCTTATCAACTCTCAGGACAATCATTAACTGTACAATATGAATCTTATCTTTTGTGAAGAAATGGGCCTTCTTTGACTGACAAAAAATGTCTTTTTGGTTTTCTTTTGGCAGGTCCAATTTATAATGCTCATTACTAAACCATGTTTTCAGAACAAATACCATAAAAAAACCTTAAAGAATCACTCATGGGCCAGCTTACATAGTTAAATTATAACTATAGTTGCAAAAACAAGGCAAAATGACTTTAAATCTTAGGAGACACTAATAAAACAGTGTCACATCACAAAGTGAGACTGTCACTAGGCAGTTTCGCACATCTTCCTTTAACCACATCAGTTTCTATTCCTCAAACCATTAATTTACAGCATTCTAAATTAGCCTTGTGTGAAAGAATATGAAGTGTTTGTTGGTTATGTTCATATATCACAGCATTGCCAATGTTTAGGACAGTTTAACATATCAAACTCATGACAGAGGGCTGAATTTTTGTCAATGTAAAAGCTGCAAAAGTGAAATAGTAAATATGCAATTTCAGCAGCTACTTATATTTAACTGGCTTTAAAAAAAAATCTAAAAGGGAAATCAATCAACCCATTGTCATCATCTGGTTTATTTCTGTGTAGGGCCCATCTGAGGATTAATGAGGTCCTGATTATGAAAACACATTAATGGAGATTCTACTTTACTGTCACCAAGAACCAATATTACCATTTAAACCGTCAAGGCAATTGCCTACTCCTTCATAATTCTATCTTAATATATTAGACAGAAAACTTTGTAGGAGATCTTGCCAAAAGAAGGCATCTGCATTTTCTATAAGCTACCAAATTATGTATATGTATATATCATAAGTTCTTAAAGACTTGATTGATAATTTTATCAATTTTTACAGGAAGAATAAAAAGATGTGAGATATTTTTCCAAAGATACTTAAGTGGATCTTGTGTGTGCTGCCTACCAGGGTTTTGTGGATAAATACAAGATGTCCCCATGCATTCCAGAAATGGATAAGTGAAAAAGCTGATAGGAGATCCTGCGGATATTGAGGTCTAATCTCAGGGTGTTAACATAAAACAGCCACTGAGATGATAATGAGCTGTCCTATGTCACGTATTTTGATGGGAAATATTTACTTCAGATAGATTAGTTAGGCAATTATGCATCCCACCATGTATGCATGTAATCTTTATACTGTCCTGTCACCTCTTTCTGCTCACTACTAACATTCTGTCATTGGCCTCCCTACCTCTTGCACAGGCTTTCTTGTCTTGCTTGAGTCCCTCTGGGTATACTTCCACTTTCATGTTGGTTACACCTTATGGACAATCCCAAATCCTCTCTCACTGACTATCCAGGTTTTTTATTAAACGATAATTTTGTGAGCTGGGTGAGGTGGTTCACACCTTTAATCCCAGAACTCATGAGACAGAGGTAAGAAGATTACCATGAATTCAAGGCCACCCTGGGACTACATAGTCAATTCCAGGTCAGCCTGAGCTAGTGCAAGGCCCTACTTCAATAATAATAAAGAATAAAGAAATTTTTAAAAAGATAATTTTTCCTTAGGTTTTAAGTGGGAAACAGTGACTGCTATCCTGATTCTAATAGTTTGTGTGTATGTATGTGTGTGTATGTGTATATATATATATATGGTATGTATGTATATGTATATGTGTATGTATATATACATATTTGATTTTCAACGTAGGGTCTCACTCACGCTCAGGCTGACCTGGAATTCACTATGTAGTATCAGGGTGGCCTCAAACTCATGGTGATGCTCCTACCTCTGCCTTCTGAGTGCTGGGATTAAAGGCGTGTGCCACCACACCTGGCTTATGAAATGACTACTATATATATTTTTACAGTTTTAGAGATAATCATAATGCCTACAATTACGAAATGCAATGTTAAAAACATTCATTTATTCCTATGAATATCCACAATACGCATTATTACTTACCAGTCCCACTTTATAAATAAGATATTAACACATTAGTAAGCACGGTGCCTTGTCTATGATTTTATATGATGGTACAAGAACTTGGGTGCACTGGCTGTTATCTGGAACGAAGCCAGTTCCCAGATGGTTAACCCCTAATAGTGCCAGAAAGTGCTACATGAGCTGCTAGGGAGAAAGGGCAAGTAATGTTGGAAACAAACAGGAGACACTGCTGTATGGAAGGACCCAGCCTGACAAGATGTCCATGCCTGTGCTATAGTGGCACCCAACCTAGGTGGGTAACCAGCTGCTTTCTGATTAGCTAAGAGATCCACTTAGTGGAAAGGAACCCATAACTGGAATTGAAAGCAAAGTCATAATCCTTTGGAAAATCTGTTTTTCTTTTCAGAAGGCATCAAGAACTGAGGACAACCAAAATCTATCAACCACACAAGAAATGATAGCTAACTCCCTGACAGGAGAACAACCACCTGAGGTATAGGAAGTAGCTAGGGCCCAGGTGAAACCACAGAGGAATTGGCAAAATGAGCTGCTTCCATGGTGAGCCTGACAACCTGCACCAAAGTGAAGGAGACTGACACTAGGGACACTCAAAACCTACCAAAGCAGAAATTAAGAAGCTGCTGAGAGCTCAACACTAAGTTATACTTAAAACACATCCACCAAGCTCAAGGGGTTTGTACACTGGGGGGCAGAAAGATTTTAAGAGCCATCAGGTGAGAGGAAATATCTGGAAGGAGTGCCCTCCCCACCCCCACACATATAACTGACAGCTGCTGTCACAACTCATAACCCACAACCTCATGGTGATTACCAGCAACTCCACTAAAGGCCTTTAGTGGAAAGAGAGCAGGGAGAAGGGGAATGATGGCATCAACACATGCTGTGAACATACAAAATTTCTTCTAGGAAGAAAGAAAAGAAAGAAAGAAAGAAAGAAAGAAAGAAAGAAAGAAAGAAAGAAAGAAAGAAAGAAAGAAAGAAAGAAAGGAGGGAGGGAGGGATTGAGGGAGGGAGGGAGGGAGGGAGGGAGGGAGGGAGGGAGGGAGGGAAGGAAGGAAGGAAGGAAGGAAGGAAGGAAGGAAGGAAGGAAGGAAGGAAGGAAGAAAGGAAGAAAGAAAGAAAGAAAGGAAGGAACTTGGGTGCACGTAATACAACTCCTAAGTCTGTCTGTGGTTTGTTTATGTAGAAGAGAGAGGCTTTGCTGAGCACATGCTTTATCAACTTATTTGAGGTTCTAACATATGCTATTCTCCACACAGCGGGCATCCTCCATTCGAATTTCTTATTAGGGAGCCTGCTCTATGCCGAGATCCTGGAATACATCTGAACCTTTCTCTTCTATAGTGTCAGATTCAGGCACATTGGTAGATCCATATTAGGCATAGTATGCATATTGTTTTACTGATGAATGTTCCCTGCTCAAAAGTAGTTTGTAATTCAGGGGATTATGCTTATGAAGAATCTCTCTCACCTTCTTTCACACTCTGGGCTTCAGATCTTAAAGTAGATGTCCAATTTCTTATAAGTAATAATATCAAATTTTCAATGTGAAGCCCCCATCACCACCACACAACACATGCTTATGTATTTAACACTTTGTGCTCAGCTTGTGGTGCCTGTTAGTGAAGTTGTGGAATCTTTAGAAATTAGTGTCTAGCTGGTAGACATATGCCAGTAGAGACATGTGTTAAGAGTTATGACCCAGCTTCCAGTCTTGCCTCTGCTTCCTCATCCTCCCAAATGGGAAGAGCTGTTCTCTCCCACTCTGACCACCATGAATTGTACCATACTTTACTCACCAAAATGGGATGAAAATATGCTGCTAAAGTAAGTCTTTTCCCTTTAAGTTACTTCTGTTCAATGCCTAGAAACTGATATTAATATAACTAGGACAAGTAGGGAGGAGTTCTGTCTTTTCACACTCGTGGATCTTCTGGTCACACAGGCAGTCCAGCCTCATGTGTCTCTTGCATCCTATCTGTTCACATATTGAAATAACTTTGGGCAGGATACATATTTTTATTTGTAGCTAAAATTCTGCTCTTCCTTTGTACTTAATGCTATTATCATTCATAGACCTAACAGTTTCAGTTTGGGAAAGGATAGCATAAAAAACCCATTCCCCAACCATACTCTCATTTTCAGCAACGTAATTAGAATATTGTTTTCATCCTTATCTGATAGTTGTGCATATTACTCGTTATTTTTAGAAGATAGAATTCAGTGTAGGTCTATATATGCCACAGCATACCTGTGGAGGACAGAGGACAGAATTGGGTGTCATTTCTCAACTTCTACTTTGTTGGAGGTGCTCTTGTTGTTCATCAATACACTTGCAAGTATTGCAGGCCTTGGAGTCTCCTGTATTCACCTCCCATCATGCCATAGGTCTCCTGGGATTGCAAGTACCTTCAAATTACATTTGGATCTATGTGAGTTCTGAGAATCAGAGCTCAATTCGTCACACTTGTGCAACGAGGACTTAATCCACTGAGCCATTTTTCCAGCCCAGAAACATATCAATTTAATTTTTAATTAGTTAAATGTTATAATGGAATAGTATCCTTTAATGAATGAGTTAAAATTGTAAAGTTATAGACTAAGGCTCAGGTGTACTCATGTCCATCATCTGCACTGGTTAATGATGTGTCTAACACATTTTTGAAGATTCTGATTAAGAGGAAGATATATTCCTTTTCAGCAAATTGCTGCAACTTCAAAGATTACAAATACACTCTGAAATCTCCATCTCAGCAAGGGTCAGTGTTTGGTTGAGGTGAGTGAGGTCATGCATACACACACTCTCTCTCTCTCTCTCCCTCTCTCTCTCTCTTTAAGTTTACGTATAACCATACATAAAAAATGTGTATTCTTTTAAAAAGCAAAGACTGAGAATTAGGCATCCACATACCTGGAAAAGAACTAAAGAGACAAAATGTCAAGGTTCTTTCACATTACTAATCAATACCTTTGTAAAGGGTCTATCAAATTAATAATAATAACTCTCTGGCCCCTGCAAATGTAGAAGGCAGTGAGATAAGGAGGGTGGAAAGAAGGAGAGAAGAAAGGAAAGAACAGAGGAAAGAAGGAAGGAAGGGAGAGAAGAAATAAAGAAGGAAGGAAGAAGGGAAAGAGGGAGGAAGAGGGGAAGGTAGGAAGAGGGAATTGGTGAAAGGTTCCTTCTTTCTGATAACACATCCTTCAATCTCTGACATGATTTTATAGAAACAGGTATATTTCCTAGAAGTAGTAATTGTGTTTTGTCACAGCCATGTATATTTAAATACATACTCGTTCGGTCAGCCTAACCTTTACACTCCTAGGTTTTAAATACTTCCTACGTGTAATGGCATCCATACACTCTTCTTCACCAGAGTTTTTTGGGAAAGGGTGTCCTGTTATCATCCCATTTTAATCAGACTGTTTCAAAGCATCATCAGGTTTTGTAAAGCCTCATTTTATAAAATCAATTGTTCTATGTCATCTACATGAATACATAGATAACCAGAGATGTAATTAATCCATTTGAAATTTCTCCATTTACTTCATTAACAATAACATTTACTAATGTTTTCTTATGATCAGAATCAATGTGGCAAAGTTACAAAGTAGCAAAAACTTAAGAAATGATACCTTAAATAATATTTTAAATACCTATTTTCCTTTAACTATGTGCCATGAAAACAGGTCGATAAATCATTAGATAGGCACTTAAATCTTTAAGAAGTTTAAAATTAAAATACACAAATTATTTAAAAGAATGATTATAAATGATTGTTTCAAAACCATCAGGAATTTTCCATTTATAATATTTATTTACTTGTTTATTTTTATTTATTTATTTGCAAACAGAGAAAGAGGCATAATAAGAGAAACACAGAGATAGAGAGGAGAAATGGGAATACTAGGACTTCTAGCCACTGCAAATGAACTCCAGATGTATGTGATACTTTGTACATCTGGCTTTATGTGGATACTGGGGAATCAACCCTTGGTCATTAGGCCTTGCAGGCAAGTGCCTTAACCACTGAGAAATATTCCAGCCCAGCAATTACTATTTAAGTAAACTAAATTAAAATAAAACACTTTCCTGAAAGAAAAAAAAAAAAAGGAGATAGACACAGAGAACACTGAACTCCTGCCAAACCAGATAGCCAGAGATACAGAGGCTCCCAAGACCTCTTCACTGAAGTAGACCTAAAATGAACACAACATGGTTCAGGGAAATTTGCAGAAGAGGAGGCAGAAAGATTGTTAGAGCCACATGTTGGGACATTGTGCATGGAGACATTGCCTCCTACCCATAAATGATAGCTAACCTCATAATGCATGGCCCACATTCCCCAAAGAGGAAGGTCCCTGCCTAGGGAGAAGGGCAGGGAGGAGGCTAATGATGGTACCAACATGGCTATATACAAACTGTGTACATAACTAAAAAACAACAACAACAACAAAACAACTTGACCTGGCATGGTGGAGCATGCTTTTAATCCCAGCACTCAGGAGGCAGATGTAGGAGGATCGCGGAGAGTTCGAGACCTCCCTGAGACCACATAGGGAATTCCAGGTCAGCCTGAGCTAGAGTGAGACCTTACTTCAGAAAACAAACAAACAAACAAAAAAACTTTTAAGGTTTTTTTTTTTTTTCCAAGTTATTTTCCTGACCGTCTTTCTGCTTCTTTTCAATTTTTTTATAATTTTAATATTTACTAATTTGTCAGAGAGAGAGAGAGAGAGAGAGAATGTGTTGCCAAGGGCCTCCAGCCACTGCAAAGTAATTCCAGTTACATGCACCACCTTATGCATCTGGCTTACTTTGGTCCTGGGGAAATGAACCTAGTTCCATTGGATTTACAGGCAAGTGTTTTAACTGCTAAGCCATCTCTCCAGCCCCCTTTCAATTTTTTGAGACATTAGATTTTAACTTTATTTTCTCTTTATTTTATTATTTTATTTATTTTAACTTCATGCTTGATATATATCTGAACTTGAAATATATTCTTGTATAGGAGTGAGAGAACTCACTTATTACAAGAGTTCTGGTGGAGGGTGATGCTGTTTAATACTCAATCATAGTAGCTGACTTGAAACAAATTATCATGTTAATATAGGCATCATTGAATGCTAGGCCTTGTCGAGACAGGCAATAGTGCCTACAAAGAAGGAAGTGCTTGTCAGGACAATATTTCCCCCTCCATAGCAAGGGGCAGCCTTGAATATGAAGACATGAAGTCATCCCCCTAGCTGACACAGTGCCTAGCAAGGAGTGGGGAGGCAGTTGATGACCAATCTCTAAGGACAAAAGAGGGGAAGGATGTGAGGAAATTACTGATATATAAAACAACATGCTTTCTGATATAAATTGTCAAATTTTTCAGAAGGCAATGCAAATCCAGAACAAAAGACCTTTGTTTCCTTCTTTATATCTTGAAATGTTCCTAGAGTCACTAAGCAACAGCCCCGTGAATCAGATTCCCCTGCAAAGTCAACCAGATGCATCAGAGGGTGACAAAATTTTCCAAAGTAGCAGAATGAGTACTTTTGTTTGATTTTTCATTCAATGCATTTCATAAAAGACTGGTTATACAAATTTAAGCTTCCAATATTAAAAAAAGTAAATCTATGCTAATGAAGTACTTTGTTCTATTATAAAAATATGGGAGTGGATATCTCATGTTACTAATTCTCCAGGTGTCCTCATAATCAATGCTATTTTTATGTGCTTTGACTCCACCAGCAACAAGTAAAGCTTCACCTTCTACAATGATTGAGAGCGAACATGAACTCCATTATCAGGAGTCCTCCGTCTTTGGACTAGAGTAGGGCTGTAATCATAGTACATGCTACACAGTTGGCATGATTGTGCAAGTGCAACTTTGATATAGAATTACAAGATGCACATACTTAAAGCATGATAATGTGTTTGAAGGATAATGTTAAGCGGCATGAGCTATATTTTCCAGAGAATGCACAAAGAATAAAGTCCAGAAAACAGCATGTTAAAAGCCTGTTTCCTCTTTGAGATTATATCAGAGATATATTTTTTAAAAAAAAGGAAAGAAGAAAGAATGAAAGAAACATGAAAAAAACAGGAAGGAAATTAAATTTCTATTTTCACATGCAATAATGTGTTGTACAATTTGCAATTAAAAATAAATTAGGCACAAAATCTGCAACAGATTGTTTCTAAACTTTCATTAAACCTCTTGAGTTATGCTGCTCGATGCAATGTGCTAACAGAAATGCTAGGGTTGAAATGAGTTTCTGGCATATGAAATAAAAGCAAGTCTTCAATCTACAAAAATTTAATTTACAGCTTAGCTGATTGGATGTAGCATTTTAACACCATTTTGGAGTTTTAAGAACAGCAAGTGGCATAATCCTCTGAGTATTTTGATCACTAGCACACAAGCATGTAACATACTTTGTGTTCAAGGGGAACCTTTATCCAGGATGCAAAGCTGGTGCTGAATTATAATCACATTCAAAAAGATTGTAGAGCCTGTGGGTATTAAGCTTGCACTCTCAAGCTTAGCCAGGAAGATTTAAGCAACCTACTCTGGGACCATACGGTTTATCTGATAAGAGTATTTTGAGACCTTGAAGTTTATTTTTATCAGAAGTTTTGCATTCAAGGTTTCAAACATTAGACTCTTTCAGTGCTAATCAAAACTGTTTTCTTGCAAGTTCCAACGATGTCACTTACAAGCAGATGGAATTCATGAGAGAGAGAGAAGGGGGCACATGCACAATGGCTTAATGCCTAAATAAAATGAAAACTGGAATGACCACCAAACAACTTCTGATGTCTTAGATGTTATTTCACATTTCATTGCATTGTCTAAAAGATTTGTCAGATAGTTCCACTACTCAATTTAAATAACCTAAATTATTTAAATGGCAGATGCCATCTGTATCAGAGAGCAGTCAGCTATTTTGCTGAAAGTTTTCTGTCCTGATGAATCAGAGTGTTATTTATGGAGCAGGATTGCTCATGTTCAGTCTCTAATATGTGATGTAAGGGTAAACGGGGAGTTCAGAATGCAGTTTCACATACTCCTGTTTCTTTTTTTTGTTTATTTATCATTGCTATTTCCCACTTTTAACCAAATAGATTAATATCATTCAAACTATAGTTGTTTTTGTTTTGTTTTGTTTTTTGCTTTTTCAAGGTAGGGTTTCACTCTAGCCCAGGCTGACCTGGAAGTCTCAGGGTGGCCTCAAACTCACGGCGATCCTCCTACCTCTGCCTCCCCAGTGCTGGGATTAATATGTATATGCCACTGCACTGGGCCAAACTATAGTTTTTTAATAAAATTCTCCCCCAAAGTTTTCTTTCAATTAAAATGAACAAAATCTTTTTGTTTATTTTTTTATTTTTATTTTTATTTATATATGTATCTATATATATTATTTTTATATATTTATATATTTTATATTTTATATTTTTATTTTGAACAGACACAAAACAAGAAAAATGCATCTCCTTTCATGCCCAGTCATTGGGACTTAGCATGATCTATTTAGGTCTATTTGTCTTTTTTCATCTATGTAAGTGTGTGATGTGGTTATAGTTTCTGTATTACCCAGGTAGATAGGACAGCCTGTGTAATTTAGTTAAAATAAGGAAGATAGAGGGATTATACCAGAACTGTATCATCTAGTGTAGGTAAAGAAAAGATCACTTGTAATAAATGAGTTAATCAATACTATAAAGTAATTATATATTTCAAGTCCAGATAGATATCAGGCCTGGGGTAGAGTAAATAAACTTAAAATATGGTGTTTTTTTTTTTTTTTAATTGAACAGGCCAGATGTGGTGGCATACACCTTTAATCCCAGCACTCGGGAGGCAGAGGTAGGAGGATCGCGTTAGTTTGAGGCCACACTGAGACTACATAGTTAATTCCAGGTCTGCCTGGACTAGAGTGAAACCCTACCTCGGAAAAAAAAAAAAAAAAGAACAGAAGCAGGCTAGAGTTTCATAAAAACATATAAGCTAAATGAAGTATGCATATGACCATACTTGATTTTAGCAATTGTCAGAGTCTGAATTGAACAGCTACATTTCCTGATCAATACCCATGAAGATGTATATGGAAAATTTGCAGATGAGGGGGCGGAAAGAATGTCAGAGCTACACATTGGGTCATGACATGCAGAGACATTTCCTCCTACCACAAACTAAAGACTAACCCCAAAATACATGACCCCAACAAGGAGGGTCCCTATGGAGGGGGACGACAGGGAGGAGGCCAAAAAAATGGCACGAACTTGACTGTATTCACTGACTTCAAAAATAAAAATATAAAGTAAAAAAACCTATGTAAAAATATGTATATGGAAATATAGATTTGATGGATAAAGACATAAAAACAAGCAAAGGTTTTAAGATTCTATTAGTTTCTGAAGATAGAAAAAAGGATATTTGCTCATAATGCAATGGAATAATTTCAGGATCTTGGGCAAAATCTCCTTTAAGGAATCAAAATCAACATACAATAAATATACTTCCTTCCAATTTTAACTACTTTTGCCAATGGTGTCAATTTCTTGAAATGCTTATCATTTTAAGTCTGAATCTTTAGAAGCTAGATGGAACTAGATGTATATATGACATACTACTAGACACTAATCCTGGATCTTTTTTTGTTTGTTTGTTCTATTTATTTATTTATTCATTCATTCATTCATTCATTTTTGAGTTAGAATTTCACTCCATCTAAGGATGACCTGGAATTCACTATGTAGTCTCAAATTGGCCTCAACCTCACAATAATCCTCTTACCTCAGCCTCCCAACTGGTGGGAGTAAAGGGGTATGTCACTATGCCCTGTTCTATTTTTACTTATTATTTTTATATTTTATTTCTTTTATTTGTTTGAGACAGGCTCTTTCTCTAGTCCAGGCTGACTTATAATTCACTATGGAGTCTAGTCTCAGACTGTCCTCGAATTTATAGCCATCTTTCTACCTCAGCCTCTCAAGTGCTGGGATTAAAGGTGTGCCCCACTATGTGCAGCCCAAACTGGATATTTTAAGAGAATTATAAAGTTAAATTTCATGAAGTGAACTCTTTTTCTTACCTTTCACTCTCCCAATCCCCATCTATTCCTACACCCATTCCATCTTATGTAGTCATGATTTTTAGGAATGAAGCTATTAATCTATTTAATGTTGTCATTTTCAAATCTTTCATCCTCACTCCTAACCTCTAATATCACAAGGTCCTATCAATTCAACCAAAGAATGACTCTTGGGTCAACCATCCCCTCTCCTGTCACTTTCTTGCTGATCTAGTTTGACTCATCACCATCATATCAAACTTTGTTATAACTCTGGCATCTGATTCCATGGGATAGTGGTGATCATAATGCAATCCCAGGAGGAACAAGCCTGGCATTACACTTGTTAGAATTGGAAAGTCTCACACTTTCTCAGACCCTTTGGATAACAAATACTAGCCACAGGGCCCAGTAGTGTTTTTTTTTTTTTTTTTTTTTTACAAACAGATGATCCAGTTGCTTCTGATTCATGCTAACTTGAAGAATCACTGATTTACTTGATATGGATTTTGCTGGCCAGATGACTCTCTTTGGAAGAAATACTGCTGTTCATTTCATCATGCTGAGATCTCCTATTTACTTTTAACCTTAGACAGTGTCTTCAGCAATGCATTTGTAGTAGCAATGGTACTTTTTTAAAATTTTCATTCAGGGTCCATGAAAGACAGTTACCTCCCTCCCCTGTTGAAATCAGTGTGCCCAAGTACTTTGCTTTTGTTAATGGAAAGTGGGAATTAAAATATATATTTTATGTGTGTCTTTAAGTAACAAGAACACAATCTATCATACAATTTTATCCCTACCATAGTGGCTAGTCTTCCAGACAGTAGAAATCTGTTATGTGGGGCTTTTAAAAGAAGAAAAATGAGAACCAGAGATCTGAGCTGATTAAAGATAGCCATGTAATACAAGTCAGAAATAAACTACAGTTCCAAGTTGCTGAACTTGAGGACACTGTGTTATGGTATCATAACATGACCTATTCTGAACATCTGCCTTTCCTTCTCAGCCTTGGCTCCTCCTCAACAATTATTCTGCTTCCTCATAGCACATGCATGAAAAATTGTAGATTGTTTAATGAATCTACTAAGCCTTTATGACTTTGTACCTATCATTTGCTGTCTGTAAGACTTATTTGATATTTTACCCAGCATATCCCCATTCATTCATTGAGTTTCAACTCAAATATTTAGTGCTTTGGATATCTTCTGCTGACTCCAAGAAAAATGTCCACTGTCACATTCTCTGCCCTACTACTACACTGAAAGTTCATAGCATGGCTTACTATAATTTAATTGACCAGCCTTTTCCCATGCTCACTAAACAGCACATGTCTTAGCAACTGGGACTTTGGCTTACTCATTTTAAGCTATCCACCTTAATGAAAATATTTTACCCATTCTCATGTATTTTTCTAGAAGTAATATAACTTATGTACATATTTATATCATATAACTCTTTAATATTTTTCTTATATTAAAAATTTGTTTTATTATTTTTTGCCAAATTCATATTAAAGTCTTCAAGAAGCACTTTGCAATAATATCCTTATTTTTGCTTAGCTGGCAGCAATGACGTAGCATAATTAACCCCTTTAATATTGAAACTACAAATTTATATAGCAGTTGTGACAGCTTTATGAGTGAACACAGCATGATAAAATTATGGTTTTTATCTCTTACACCTGAATGCATTATCTTATCCGGCCAAAGTACCATTTATCTGCCAACTTTCTGCCAGTCCACAATTTTTGAAGAACTTCCTTCAGTTTATTCTTGTCAGTTTCATATGTCAGTGTCTCATGTAGTTTGGAGCCATGCGCTAATAGCTATGTCATCGTGGGCTTGCCATTCATAGATCACAAGGAATATTTCTTTAACATACATGTCTTCATCTAATCTTTCCCAAAGCCTCCTCCTCTGAATGTAGTGACTTTTGTGGAGATTATCCTTTCATAACTCACTCAGTACTATGTGCATGACTTCATATTTTTCACTCTTCGTAGACCCTACAGCATCCTTCACATTTATTTATTTCATTCTGTTCCTAGAAATTCATACCTGTGTTTATATCTATCCTCCAATTAATTCTAAGAAAACAACAAAAAATGAGACCAATATTAAAAAATATATATATTTCTCATTGCATCTTTCCCCTGCGAAGATCTACTTCAGTATAATCCAGATCTCTTCAGTGGATTTTACTAAAATAAAAATCCTTCACAAACAACCTGTACTATTTGTGCCTGATTTCAACATTACTGAGCATTTTTGTGTTCCTCATTTAACTACCTTGATTTTAACACCTCAACATAATATCCATGAATTGGATTTCTTCAATATTTTATTTTTTGGCTCATAGGATATCCCTATATTCTTCATATTGTCTTAAAATATCACGTTCATCATTTGGGGTAAAGCTCCTTTTCATTCATCACGAAACAAGACCTTTCTGGCTTATAGAACAATTCCCTTCTCCTAGTGTTTGAGGGTTGACAAAATATGTTGTTTTCAGTTCATAATTATACCATGGAATTGTTACTTACTAGGGTCATTTTTTTATCCTCATCCAATTGTCTTCATGATCATGGATTGGTTTATTATTGGGTTGTGTCATAATTGTATGTCTAATGAGTTTTTCAAAATATTTAACACAATAATAGTATCAATAACTTCAATATACATCCTCCTGGATGGGACAGACAGGAAGACACTGGTCATGCTATTGCCATTGCTCAGACTCTGTTGGGAGCTTTGTGTACATGCTGATTAGTCCACTTCAGTTTTTCCAGTGTGAGCCCTCCTTTCTCTCTGTGTATCATTTCCAATCTTTGAATGGACAGGCAGCCTATAGGGAACCCAACAGGGGAATCATTTGGTCTTCATTACTGTACCAGTGGAATTAACCAGATCAATTTCCTATGAAACTTTCATATTAAGAAATAAAGAACAAAAACTTATTTAATTCAATAGTCCATTAAAGCAAAAACAGAGCATTTTACTGATTTCAAAGGTATGGCACTAAAATCAGGAACAGACCACTTTCATAGAAAAAGAACAGTCCACCACAGCTAACTGCACCCTGACGAGTGCTCCCTGCTTTAGGCTTTTATAGATTTGACCAATGGAGGAGTCATATTACCATAGACACTCTGTGCAGTTGACTCTGAGCCTGTAAATCTGCCTACAAAATCATTACCAAAATACATAAATAAATAAAAAGTAAAACCATAGAAAAAAGTTCAAATATTATGTCTATTTTCATCTTTTTGTATAGTCTGCATATTGATTTCTATAGTGGTTGTACAATTTTGCACTCCATCAGCAGTGGATGAGGGTCCTTCTTTCCCCATTTCCTACCAGCATTTGTTGTCATTATTATTATTTTTTTTTTGACAATTGTTGTTCAGACTAAATCAGTCATTTTATTTTGTATTTCCCTGATTGCTAAAGATATTGAGCAACTTTTTAGTTGTTTACTGGTCACATGAGTCCAACCCCAGGGAGATGGCCATAGACCATGAGGCCAATCCACATTTATCAAAACAAAAATGCAGAGGTTACAGAGTGCTCAATATTAGATTTATAACACACCAACTAAGGCTCACAGGGCATTGCGGAAGAGAGGGTGGGAAGGAGTATCCTGTGTCATGGCTCCCATTTGACAGAGACTGACTAATGCATTCATAACTTCATTTTGAATACAAGCAACCCTACTGAGGAGGACCCTTTGTGGAAATTGGCCAAGGAAGAGCGGATATAGGAGGATAATATAAAGGGAATGGGGCCAATACATAATATGCTCATACAATAAAGTACTATTTTTTTAAAAAAATAACTGAATCTGTGTGTGTGTGTGTGTTTGTGTGTGTGTGTGTGTGTGTGTGCGCGCGCGCCCGTACATGTGTGTCTGTCTCTGACACATTGCTAGTGTGGAGGCCAGAAGCCAACCTCCCTTCTTATCATAGAAGTTAGACTATGGAAGCCTGCTGCAACTCCAGCCTTTTTATTTATTTATTTGTTTATTTATTTATTTATATGAGAGAGACAGGAGAGAGGGAGAGAGAGAGAATTAGCTGCCACTTGCCACAGCTTCTAGCCACTGCAGTCAAACTCCAGACAACTGTGCCACATTGTATGCATGTGTGATGCTGTACATATGTATCATCTTGTACATCTGGCTTACATGGGTTCTGGGGAGTTGAACCTGGGTTCTTTGGCTTTGCAAGCAAGCACATTAACCTCTAAGCCATCCCTCTACCCCAACTCCAGGCTCTTCCTGTCGGGTGTGAATATCTGAACTCATGCACTCCAAGTTTTAAAGCAAGGAATTTATTTACTGAGACATCTCTTCAGCCTAGTCTGTTTTTATGTTTCCAAAGGAGACATTGTGGATAATAGAATGAATATTATTTCCTTAGTGATTGTTTGAATTTGGGAATGTTTTATTTTCTTATAATGTTTGATATTCACCTATTTCATCAATGATTTTGAAGTTTGTATTATTTTCCTAGTCTATGGTAGACGAAGTGTTGGAGAGATGCAATCATGTAACAAACCAAACAGAAGTACAAAATTGAAAATCTAGAGCTAAAAAATGTCAGTTAAATTGGTATTTTGAAAATTTTTATCAGATGTAATAATTTTTCTATTTTTAAATAGTTTTTAGGCAATATTTTTTTCTTCTTTTAAACTTATCCTCAATGTTTTATGTTTACTGGTAAAATATATAGGCAATTGCATATGAGCAACTTAAGAGTGGTATTATAATACAGTAAGATTTCTTAGTTTAGGCTTTTGTTTTTCTTGATATTTGTTCCCTATGGTCAAATACAGCCCAAAATTTATCATTGGAATTTCACAGATAAACCCCTCAAAAATTTTAGATGGGATATGAGAAGCTTGAAATTTTAATCTATCATACTTAGCATTCCTTGAACCTGAACTTTTATTTTATACCTTGTACATATTCTGTATATGATACCTACCTGATAGTACCTTAGTAATTATCCTATTTCAAATAACATGATTTAGTGTCAAATATTTGAGTTCAATTAAATGTAACTTATTTAATACTGGCCACAAAGCATAAGATTGATACTGACGATGGTGATTCAAGTATGTCAAAGAGAAGCTATTAAGCATCTCCTTGATGTGACATGCAAGACTGAATAAGAAAAAAATATATAATGAGTATGCTAAGTGCGATGGCAAAAACAAATCTATCTGTGAAATTGTGAAGAAGAAGAAAAAAAGTTTGTGCTAGTTTTGTTCTCACACCTCCAGCTGCAAAAGTTACAGCCACAGTGCATGACAAGTACTTAGTTAAAATGGAAAAGACACTAAATTTTTTGTCTGTGTATTATACAAAAATGTAGTATGTAGAGTCTTAAGTACTATGTAGTTTCATGCATCATAAGAAGTTTTTGAAAATTTATATATGCATATATTAAGTAGGCATTAAGAGAGATTAAAATAAAAAGCTAATAAAGTATAAGAATTGGAACATTATCATAATAATGGTTATATGAATGAGTTCTTTCTCCAGATATTTACCGTACTTTATGTTTCCAAGAAAGTCATTGTCTTTGGCATAACTCAATAGGCAACATCACTACTCTTGCTCTTTGAAGCTATCATTAGGAAAAATGGGAATTACTTTAACATAAGCACTATGTTACAGAAATAGTCTATGTGGTGGCCAAGATTGCTCAGAGTGACTAACTGAGAGATAAACAATGTGGATACACTGGACAACATGTTCAGTGCATCCTGAGCAGAATAGGGTGGGATGTTATGAGATCTGTCCATGCTACTCACATTGGTAGACAATTTATAACATGTGATTTTGTTTTTGTTGTTGTTGTTGTTTCTAGAATTATCTAGAGTATTTTTGGAATACAGCTACAGATCAGTTATTACTCCTGTATCTAACAATAAAAACATAATTTTCTCAACTCAGTAAGTTATTTTAGATAACAATACACAGAAATGTGTTTAATACCTTGAATTTCAGTAACAATAATGGACACACATGTGTTCATACACATGTGTGCCACTATGTAATAAGGAAAGTTAAAGAAGAGGTGTTTGTGAGCAGAAGACACCAAGTCTAGGTCATGGCCATCTCAGAGTGGCAGTCTGGAATCTGTATATGAATAATGCTCTTTTGTCTCTGCCCTCCTTTCAAACAGAAACCCAACCAAACAGAATATCTTCATTTTTTAATGCTACTTTAATTTGGGTTAGAATGAGAGCCTACCTCCAAATAAAATTTTAGGTTATCACATAAAGAAATAATTTTCATTATGGCATATGCCATAATGATCTATATAATCACTAGACTTTGTTTCTCTTTGCCTCCTCCCTCACTTCCTTCTCCAAAACAGAAATTTATATCACAAAGAGCCAGATTACAATGATCAACAAGATTTGCTTTCTAAACAAAGCTTCACAGGAGAAACCCAAACTAAGAAAGTAGACAGGAGGGAAGAATGTAGTTCTTCCTTATATTACCTATCATCACATTGCTGGATTAAAATAAATGATAAATATCAATTTGTGAGAAGAAATGGTTATTTCAGTTTAGAGTTGAAGATTATATTCCGATATGGCAGGGAAGACATGGTAGTGTGGCCCTGAAGCATTTAACTAACAGTCCAGGATTCTGGTCCATGAATATAGTTAAACTTGGTCTTCCTACCTCAGGTAACCTAATTAATATAATCATTTATGGATTAATCGAGAGTCTGTTAAGTTGACAACCAATATATATCATCACCCTCTTCATGTGGCTGTGGAGAGAATGTGAAAGGACAATGTGTGTGTGTGGCCAGGTGGGAGAGGTCATCTTTCATCTTTGTGAGCCTCAGATATTTTATGACTGCCTCATTTCTTTTCAAATTTTCACTTGTTTGACTTACTCAGTTTGTACTTAGTAAATTTTTAACATGGTAAATACAAAGATACACACACACACACACACACACACACACACACACAATGTGGCATGATTACCATATTCTAATCTGTTAAAACTGCATGAACCTTTCTTTTTTTCTTTTTTTGAGGTAGGGTCTCACTGTAGCCCAGGCTGACCTGAAATTCACTATGTACTCTCAGGGTGGCCTGGAACTCACGGCAAATCTTCTAAATCTGCCTCCAGAGTGCTGGGATAAAAGGTGTGTGCTACCACACCCAGCTGCGTGAACCTTTCTATCAGTGTGTGTGTGTGTGTGTGTGTGTGTGTGTGTGTGTGTGTGTGGTACAAAGGGTATGAACTTCAGTTACATGATCAAAAACAAAAAAATGAATTCAAATTAATGTACAGTAAGAATAATGAGTAATACTACATGATTAATGCTAATATTCTGAGTTTGCTAACAGAAGATCAAAATTAGCCTCAGATCATTTCATCATTGGCCTAAGCCCTATCCAGTTATTAACTCAGAGATTGTGTGACTATTGATGCTGGAGTATGGGACAGTCACAGTGAAGAGGAACTAAATGTACTTCACAGAAGAACCACAAGATAATATTGAAAGTCAGAATCATATCCACATACTCAGCAAAGACAGATTCTGGAAAAATTAGCGAACATCATATCAGAAATACTAATTCACAGCTAGAATCCACAATGAAAAGTCAGAAAAGGAAGCAACAACAATGGTTCAGGAACTATGGGGGAAAAAAAAAAATAAAAAGATTCTGGGCAAAAGAAATGGACCAGATGCATCAGACAGATTTCTTCCATAGTCACAAAACTTTTATATATTCATAGTTTGGGGTTTTATAAGCAATGTAGCATCTTACTAAAGTCATTCATAGAGGAACCACAATAATCATGCCACCAAAACATTATTGAGAAAATCGAGGCCATGACCTGAATGGAATGAGAAGGAGTTGTGCAGTACTTTACATTTAAAAATTCTATGTATTGTTTTTTATCTAGGAAAGAGAATCAATGGGGCAATAGGTCATTGGGAGTACTTGACTAAAGCTAAAACTATAGAAGGCAAGGAAACTGCAGGTATGTTAGTTTGCCTTTAACAATTATCTTATTATTAATACCTAGACTACAGACACTGTGTAGGCATAGCAGTGCTCTCTGTATGCAGGATACTTTCACTGTAGGGCTGGGGATCATGCCTTTCTTATTCTATCCACTACATTTTGAACAACCAATACATTGTCTGGCTCACAAATAATGCTCAGTAAATAATTTACAGAATGAATACATCCCAAACATGAACTCCCATTTGTACATCATTTTGATTGATTTTAATTGAAACCTCCTATGTACTATTAAAGCATGGTGTTAATTTTACAGTTAATTTTTCAGCTATAATTTAAATTAGTCTATAGAGAGTTGTAAAAGGGTACAAATTCACTGAGGAAGAGTTCAAAGTTCATATGATAGTTCAGCTACTAACTAACCAAGCAACACTTGACAGTTGATTCAAGTCTCTTGGTTCCAATTACTTGATTTGTAAAATCAAATCATAACACCAACTTTCCAGAACTTTTAAGGGAATCAAAGATAACCATGTGGAGTTTTTAGAGCAGTAACTGGTGACCCAAAAGCATTAACACTATTATTAATTATAGTTATAAAATAGCTTTATAATAGTAGCTGTTATTACAAATAATGAAATCTGACCCAACAGACCTATGGCTGCTGGTTTCACTTTATTCACACAAAAGGTTGGAAGGATTGGATGCTAATAATAAATTAAAGCTAAACACTGGAAGAATAGAGATTCATTACCAGGAAAACTATCCTCTTTATGCAATATTTGGACAGAAAATAAATTTAAAAAGCTTATTCATGTTGGGATAAAATATTTTCTCCCCTAAGTGCTCATGGTAAAAAGAAAAGGCAAATATTCTAAATAAGAAATAAAGCTATCATATATAGAATGCAGAGAATTTAGGAAGGTATTACAGTGAAAGATTCCTCAGATATTAGGAAATAGAAAATATTACACAATTATGTTTGATAAATTACAGTCATGTAATTAAAAATGCCCAGGCATGTTTAAATTTCTAACATATTACAAGCATACAGAAGCTCTTCTTCTACTGGAAGACAAAGCAGGAAGAACTCTCCACAATATAGGCATAGGGAAAGAATTCTTGAACAATACCCCAGAAGTCAAGGAAATTAAACAAGCTCCCACCAATGGGATCTAATAAAGCTAAAAATGCTTTTGCACAGATAAACATATCCTAAGAGCCAATAGATTACTCACAGAATGGAAGAAATATTTTGTCAGCTAAACCACTGACAGGGGCCTGATGGCCAGAAACTACTACAAACTCAAAAGAAAAAAAAAAAATTAGAGAACTTCCAGTCAAGATGGCAGCCACCTAACCACACCTCACCTTCAGGGCAAGGAAAGGCAAGACCTTTAAGGGTCATTGTGATTTTTAGGGGTTTGTAGATTCTAGTAGACCTCCAGTGTGAGGGCATGGAGGAGCAAAGGAGGGAATCCACTGATATCCATTTCTCAGGTAGCCCACAAGTCCCCCAGTTCCTTCAAGCAGCCATCCTACCCACAGTCCCAGCCCCAACCACAGGTTACTCCTGCACAAACTGCAGGCTAAGTAGATCCATACCAGCAGGCAAGGGTAGCTCCAGGCTCCAATGCCATCCCATTTGCCACTGTCCCCACGCCCATGTGCAGATCCAGGCCAGCAAGCTAGCTTTCCCTCAGGGGGCCTCCACACATGAACACTGTCCCACTTGCTGCCACCACCCACTCATGAGCGTGGACCCAGACCAGCAGGCTAGTATTCCCATAGAGGACTTCCATGCATGATATCCCCATATCCACATCCTGTCTTGTCACAGCAAGGGTTCCTAAGACAGTTAAATGAAATGATATGGAGGAGAGAGAGGAAAAAAATAATAATAAAAGGACCTCAATAACTAGGTGGTTAAGCTCAATGAAAACAAAGAAATGCAAGGATGAATTTCAAGAAGCATTAAGAAAATCAGAAAATGACTTGAGAGCTGGAGAGATAGCTTAGCAGTTAAGCACTTGTCTGTGAAGTCTAAGGGCCCTGGTTCAAGGCTTGATTCTCCAGGACCCACGTTAGCCAGATACACAGGGGCACATACATCTGGAGTTTGTTTGCAGTGGCTAGAAGCCTTGGCATGCCAACTCTCCTCTCTTTCTCTCTCTGTCTGTTGCTCTCAAATAAATAAGTAAAAATAAGCAACAACAACAACAAAAAAAAAAAAAAGAAAGAAAATGACTTGAAAAGGAAACTCTACAGAGGGATGGAAACTACACAAGAAAAAGCAGTACAAAATATAAACCAAATTGAACAAACCCAAACCTCTATAGAAGCTCTCAAGAATAGAGTCAACCATGGAGAGGACAGAAATTCAGAACTGGAAGACAAGCAGAAGAAACAATTTTTGAGTACAAGGTTCAACAAGTTCAAAAATTTTTGTGAACAGACATGAGGGAAATGTGAGATACCCTTAAAGGTCCCAACCTTCAGGTCATTGGAATACCAGAAGGGGAAGAAATTCAGACCAAAGGCATGAAGAACTTATTCAGCAAGATTATTGAAGTAAACATTCCCACTCTTCAAATAAAGTCTCATCAAGTTACAAGAAACTAACAGAACCCCAAATAGACTGGACCAAAGGAGAAATTCTCCAAGACATATTATCGTTAAGACTGTGAACATTGATACCAAAGAGAAATCCCTAAAAGCACCAAGGGAGAAACAACACATTACATATAAAGGTAACCCTATCAGAATTACTTCATATTTGTCAGTGGAAATACTAAAACCCAGATGGGCCTGGAATGGAACACTGCAAACTCTAACAAGCTATGGCTTTGAACACAAACTACTTTATCCAGCAAAATGATCCCTCATAATAGATGGTGAAAGAAAAACTTTCCATGATAAAACTCAACTTTACAACTATATGGAGACAAAGCCAACCCCGCAGAAAGTACTGCAGGGAATTCTCCACACACAAGAAGCCAATAACCAACCTCAAGTGCCTACATTAAGCAGATCACAGTAACCAAACTCAGTGAAGGCACAGAAAAATACCAAGTCTAAGAAAACACCAAACCTACAAATCATCACAATATGGCAGGGATTCAATCAAACCTCACAGTTATTACCTTAAATGTAAATGGCCTTAATTCACTCATCAAGAGACATAAGCTAACAGGATGGATCAGAAAATTAGGCCCCTCAATCTCCTGTCTTCAAGAAACCTACCTCACCACTAAAGACATGCACCTCCTCAGGGTGAAAGGGTGGAAAATGATATTCCAAACACACAAAAATAAGAAACAAGCAGGCATAGCTACACTAATATTGGATAAAATAGACAAGAGTATATCACAATCATCAATCTTTATGCACCAAACACAGGGGCACCACAATTCATAGAACAAAACCTACTTGACAACAAAACAGAAATAGCCACCAACACCATCATAGTTGGAGACTTCAGTATCCAACTATCAGCAATATATAGATCATCCAAATAGAAAATCAACAGGGAAGTAAGAGAGCTCAATAAAACCATAGATCAATTTTACCATACCTGATTTTAACCTATACTACAGACCATAGTAACAAAAACAGTGTGGTACTGGCACAAAAACAGACATGTAGATCAGTGGAACAGAATAGAGGACCCAGATGTAAGTCCAGGTAGCTGTAGCTACGTGATATTCACTAAAAATGCCCAAAATACTCATTGGAGAAAAGACAGCCCCTTTAGCAAATAGTGTTAGGAAAACTGGATATAATCTGCAGAAGGATGAAAATATATTCTTCTCTCTCTCTCCATGCACAAGAATTAAGTCGAAATGGATTAAAGACCTTAACATCAGACCTGAAACTCTGAAACTGCTACAGGAAAAAGTAGGGGAAACCATTCAACATATTAGTCTTGGCAAAGACTTTCTGAATACAATGCCAATTGCTCAGGCAATAAAACCACAGATTAATCACTGGGACCTCATGAAATTACAAAGATTTTGCACTGCAATTACACAGTGAAAAAATCAAAGAGGCATCTTACAGAATGGGAATAGATCTTCACCAGCTATATATCTGATAGAGGATTAATATCTAGGATATACAAAGAACTCAAAAAGTTAAATAATAAGGAATCAAACAAGCCAATCAATAAATGGGCTATGGAGCTAAATAGAGAGTTCTCAAAAGAAGAAATATGAATGTCATATAAGCATCTAAAAAAATGTTCTACGTCACTAGTTATCAGGGAAATGCAGATTAAAACTACATTGAGATTCCATCTCACTCCTGTCAGATTGGCTACCATCATGAAAACAAATGATCATAAATGTTGGCAGGGATGTGGAAAAAAATGAACCCTCCTACACTGCTATGGGAATGCAATCTGGTCTTGCCATTGTGGAAATCAGTGTGGAGGTTCCTAAAACAGCTAAAGATTGATCTACCATATGACCCAGCTATAGCACTCCTAGGCATATACCCTAAGGACTCATCTCATTTCCTTAGAAGTATATACTTTTCCATGTTTATTGCTGCTCAATTTATAATAGCTGGGAAATGGAACCAGCCTAGATGCCCCTCAATTGATCAGTGGATAATGAAGTTGTGGCACATTTATACAATGGAGTTGTACTCAGCAGTAAAGAAAAATGAAGTTATGAAATTTGCAGAAAAAAATGGATGGATCTGGAAAGGATTATACTAAACTAGGTAACCCAGGCCCAGAAAACCAAGAGTCATGTGTTATCCCTCATATGTGGATCCTAGCTACAGATAATTGGGCTTCTGCATGAGAAAGAAAAAACTCAGTAGCAGAGGTCAGTAAGTTAAAAAGGAGATATAAAGGAAAGAGAAAGGAAGGGAGGAGGGTACTTAATAGGTTGGTATTGTATATATGTAAGTATAATGATTGAGATGGGGAGGTAATATGATGGAGAATGGAATTTCAAAGGGGAAAGTGTAGGGGGGGAGGATATTACCATGGGATATTTTTTATAATCATGGAACATGTTAATAAAAATTTTGAAAAGAAAAACAAAGAGGAGACTGATTGAGAGGGGTAGAGGATATGATGGAGAGTAGAGTTGCAAAGGGGAAAGTGGAGGGAGGAGAGAATTGTCATGGGATAGTGTTTACAATTATGGAAGTTGTCAATAAAAAATAATATTTAAAAAATATAAATAAGATTGATAAACTCCTGGCCAATTTGATAAAGCAAAACTAAATAAATAAAAGATGCTTTAAATTAATAAAATTAGAAATGATAAAGGAGATATCACAACAGGCATAAGTGAAATTTGGAGAATCATCAGGATTTATTTCAAAAACCTCTACTCCACAAAACAGGATACTGTGGAGGAAATCAATGAATTCCTGGACACATACCACCTTCCAATGCTAAACTTAGAGCAGGTTGAGAAGCTGAATTCTATCAAATCTTCATGGAAGAACTGAAACCAGTTGTTCTCAAACTGTGAGACATAATTAGATAAAAGGGAAAGCTCCCCAATTCCTTCTTTGAAGCTAGTATTACCCAAACATTGGATCAAGTAACTACATCTACTTGGTATTTGACAAAGGCCCTAACATTTTAGGCTGGGCGGGGGGCGGGGGGGGGAGACAATATCTTCAACAAATGGTGCTGAACAAACTGAATAACCATATACACGAAAATTAATCTTGATCCACACATCTCACAATGCATAAAATTCAAGTCCAAATGCATCAAAGACCTTGATACAAGACTGGAAACTCTACTATTTCTGGAAGAAATATTATGAGTAATTTCCACAATATAGGAATGGGAAAAGACTTCTTGGACAAAACCCTAGTAGCTCAGAAATTTATAAAAAAATCACTCAAACATTGGGATCTCATGAAGCTAAAACTTTTCTTCATAGACAAACATACAATAAGCAGAGCCAATAGATTACCCCCAGAATGGGAGGGGGAAAAAAACAAAACAAAATATTTTTCCCTGTACAACTGACAGAGGCCTAATTTCTAGAATCAATGAAGAACTCAAAAACCTAAACAATAATAAAAAAAAAAAATCAAACAACACACTCACAAAATGGGGTACAGAACTGAACAGGGAGTTCTCGGAGGAAGAAATACAAATGGCAAACACACACTTAAGAAAATGTTCATCATCCATAATCATCAGGAAAATGCAAATTAAAATAGCCATCTTACCCCAGTAAGGATAGCAAATATTAAAAAATCAAATGAAAACCAATGCTGGCAAAGATGTGGAGAAATAGGAACTCTCATTCAGTGATGGTGGGAATGTAACCACTATGAAAAGCAACATGGAGACTCCTCAGAAGGTTGACTATAAAGTCATCAATAGACACAGTTATTTCCTTACTTGGCATATACCCTAAAAGCTCCATGCCTCTCAGGTCAGAGAGATTTGCTCACCCATGTTTATAGCTGCTCAATTTATAATAGCTGAGAGCCGGAATCAACCCAGATGTCCATCATTAGACAAATGGATAATCAAGATGTGGTATATCTACATGATGGACTTATACATAGCAGCAAGGAAAAATGACACAATGAAATTTGAAGAAAAGTGGTTGAACTTGGAACAGATCAATCTCAGTGAACTCACCCAATTACTGAAAGATAATCATCACATGGTGTCACTCATCTGTGGTTCCTAACCTGAATGTATTGGAGATACTGTCATACCTAACAAAGCATCTTGAGGATAGGGCAATAGGGAGGGTAGGGTGGGAGGGGAAGGAAGGTGAGGGGGACATAATACAATCTAAATGGCAATGGTACCATAAAATTCTATATCCTAAAAGACAGACTAAATGGTTGAACCTTCATCAGGTCCTTAGAAGGAACACATGAACCTCATGGCCTTGGAGAGGGTATTATGAAGACTATACTTAATCTTCTCTTGTCTCTCTCTTTCTCTCTCTCTCTCTCTCCCTCCCTCCCTTTTATTTCTCTTCTCTCTTTCTCTATTATATTACCTATCTTTTTCTTCTTTCTTTTCCTTGGTGCTGGCCTATAATTCCCAGTACCAGCATGCAGTTAACATCCACAATAAGCTGTTGATTAGAAAGATCTACAAAGTTTCCCAAAAGAAGACAGGTTTCTATCAGAGTACTTGATGACCCACCAAATGTTAGTGATAAGATCCTACTGCCAAAGACGTCATATGGTGTTGGAACAGAATATGGAGTGACCTGAATAGAATCTGGAAGAGAGTCAGTCCGCAGACAGCTCATCTAGTGCTAGAAGGTGCCATAATGGCACACAGTCATGGTGGATTACCAAGTACTCTTGGAGCCCATAGCTGGTTAAGTGAAACAAGTCAGAACCATATCCAAAAAATTAACTTGTTCTTCATTATCAAGCTCCCACCAATCGTGGTCTACCAGAGGACCTACACCTATTAAATTCTCTCTAAAATAATAATGGTTATCCCATTTACCTGGTGCCAATTTCACTCTCCATTGGAGAATTTGCTTCTCTTTTTCAGATGTACACAGATCCTGAGGAGAGAATCAGTTCATCACACTTCACCAGCACTCCAGCTGAAACCATCCAGTAATTGGGAAAATGAGAAAGAGTGCTGCTTTCTTGGTGAACCTGGTGCCAGCAAAAGGGTGAAGGAGAAAGACTCAGAGAACACTCAAACTCCTACCAATCCAGATATCCAGAGACACAGATGTTTTCAAGACCTCATCACTGAAGTAGACCCAAAAAGAACCCAGCATGACTTGGGGAAATTCATGGAAGTGGGGAGCAGAATAGGTGTTAGAGACACATGTTTGGATATTATGCACAGAGACATTCATTGCCTCTTAACCATAACTGTTGGCTAACCCCAGAATGCATGACCCACATTCCCCAATGAGGAGGGTCCCTGAGGAAGAGGGAGAACAAGGAGGAGGCTAACGATGGTGCCAACATGGCTGTATACACACTGTGTACATAACTAATAATAAGAAAAAATTAAATAATAAAAACTCAACTCACTCAAAAATGAGTCAAAGAACTCTATAGGGAGTTCTCTGAGGAAGAAACACAAATGGCTAACACACAGACTAGAAGAGATAAACTATCCCTCACTCTTCAGCCAAGCCACAGCTGAATCCACAGAGGAATTAGGGAGATAAGCCAGAGTGCTGCTTCAATATTGAACATGATAATCAGTGCCAGTGTGTACGAAAATGATCCAGAGGATACTCAACACCTACCAAATCAGAGATACACAGCCTCCTAAGAGCTCGTCACTGAAGTATACTTAAAACTCACCCAACATGGTTCAGGCACTTTTGCAAAAAAGGGGGTAGAAGGATTATAAGAGCCACATGCTGAGACATGTCCAGAGGCAGTCTCCCCACCCCGCCCTAAAAAAAAGTGATAGCTGCTCCCAAAATGCATAAACAACAACCCTATGGGGGAATACCTGCAACCCCACTGAGAAGCATCCCCAGTTGAATGGAGCAGGAACGAGAGAGATGTATCTGTATGAAATATGTTGTTAATAATAATAAAATATAATAAAAAATATAATAAAAAAAATAATAAAAAAAAGAAAATGTTGAACAGCCCTAATTGTTTCATTCTGGTTTGCTGGCAGAAAACATCTGAACAAGAGCAGCTTATGGGGAAAAAAAAAAAGTTTAATTTTGGATTACAGACCCAAAGGGAAGCTCCTTGATGGCAGGGGAAAATGACAGCATGAGCAGATGGTGGGCATTACCTCCCGTCCAACATCATATGGACAACAGCAGCAAGAGAGCATGCCAAACACTAGCAAGGGAAAACTGGCTATAATACCCATAAATCTGCCCAGGAGGCTTTAATTTCCAAATTGCCATTGGCTGGGACCTAGCAACAAAACACCTAAGTTTATGGGGGACACCTGAATCAAAACACTACATTCCACCCCTGGGCCCCATAAACTGATAACCATACATGTTATAAAGTACAATGCATTCAGTTCAACTAGTTTTTATTAATCTCAATGATGTTCAAACATTGTCATAGTCCAAGGTCTTTTACTGAGCCATAACACCAAAAAAATTCCACATGAAAAACCCATAATGGCACAGAATAACACTCAGAATGCAAAAGATAGCACTGGGCATGGCAAAGAAATATTCAACCAACACAAGATTTAAACAGGGAAAACATTGAACTCTGTAACTGTAAGTCCAACAACTCTAATCAGTGACAACTCTCCAAGCCCAATAATTCTAACTAGCAACAAGTCTCTAGAATTCCAATTTTGCCCTTCCAGCTAGGCTACTCACATTCCTGGAAAACTTTGTCCAGCCAGACCACTCCCCGTAGCAACTATCTCATAGTCCCAGCATCTCCACTGGGTCTCTACTTCAACACATGGTTCATCCTCATGGCTCCATCAGGTCTCCATGCAGGCAATCCTTAGCAGATCTTCACACTGCCCAACGCTGTTTTCAAAACTCAAGACTGTGTTGCAAATTCAATGGGCTTCTCTTTCCTGCATTTCTTATACTCCATAATACCAGGTGAAGTGGCAATTTGATAATCCAAAGGGGAATAAAGCATATTTTGAAGAATAGGACACTCATTCAGTATTCAGGCCCCTTCAAAAGTCTATATTCATTATATTGTTCCAATGCAAGCCATCTGGCCCAATCTCAAAGGTTGTAGTCTCTCCTACAATTTCAGCTGGATGCACAGAAGTTTAGGCCCAAAGATTTCATTTTTTTTTTTTTTTCTGTGTCATATCCCTCTGCTCACATAAGTCCATTTCTATGCACTGCAACTCTGTGAAAGTTTTGAGGACATGGGCATAACAGCAAGCTTCTCACACAAACTGCTTCTAGCCCAGTCCAGGAAAAACTCTTTGTTACCCTCACAAGCCACAAACCTCACAGTCCATAGTTCTTACTGCATTCAGGTCTTTCAACTCTTGCAAGAATGATCCATCAAGCTGTACTTAAAGCACAGCAAGGCATCTCTTAGGCAACAATTTCAAATCCTTCCACATTCCTCTCAAAACTTAGCTCCAAAATGCCAAAAGCCACATACTCAGGTGCCCAGTATCAATAACACCACTCTTGGTATCAACTTTGCATTGCAGTCAGGTTTTCATTGCTGGCAGAAAACACCTGACTAAGAGAAGATAATGGGAAAATTGGTTTATGTTTGCTTACAGACTTGAAGGGAAGCTCCAAGATGGCAGGGGAAAATGGCGGCATGAGCAAAGAGTCGACAGACATCACCTTCTGCCTATTAATAGACTCTCTCCAGGAGGCTTTTATTTCCAAATTTCCATCAGTGAAGGACATAGAATCCAGAACACGTAAGTTTATGAGGGCACCTGAATCAAACCATCACACTTACCATCAGGGAAATGCAAATTAAAATAATTAAGAGATTCTGCCTTACTCTAGTAAGGATGGGCAATCATTAAAAACATAAATAAATAAAACAACAACAAATGTTGGCCAGGTTGTAGGGAAAGAGGAACTCTCATTACTGATGGTGGGAATGTAAACTCTGGAAATCAATACAAAGATTCCTGAAAATGATGAATATAGAATGACCAAAAGACCTAATTATTCCCTTACTGAACATTTACCCTAAATACTACACACTTCACTACAGAGATATTTACTCAACCATATTTATAGCTACTCAATTCATAATTGCTAAGAACTGGAATCAGCCCAGGTTCCCATCTTTGTATGAATGGATAAAAAAGTTGTGGTACATTTAGACAATGGAATTACACTCAGCAGTAAGATAAAAATAGTACAGTGAAACTTGTAAGAAAATGAACATACTTGGAACAAATCATACTCAGCAAACACACAAATCACAGAAAGACAAATGCTGCATTTCCTTACTCATCTGCAGTTCCTAAACTGGATCAGCTCAAGTTGTTGGCATTACTGATAGACAACTTAAGGCCCAGAAAATAGGATCCATCCCTTTGTCTGGGCAAACTTGAACAAACGATACAGTTTAGGGAAAGGGGGAGCTTGAGGGGCAGCAAATGCAAAACTAAACCTAAAATGAACTGGTACCATAGAAACCTTTATCCTTCAAGGTAGATTAAAATATTTAACCCTTAACAGGAGTATAGGTGGGGCACCTGAAAAGAAGGGTCCTTCGGTGGGTGGGATAAGCCTATCCTTAACTTTTTGGGGGCTGTCACCTGTAATGCCCAGTACCAGAAATTGGTTGCTACCCACAATGAGCTGTTGATCGGAGAAATCTATGAGGTCCCCAAAGCAAGCCAGTTTTCTGTCAAAGCACTTGATTACACACTGGAGGTAAAAGGTAAGACCCTATTGCTGAAAACACAACATGCTGCCAACACAGAACAGAGAATCTGGAAGAGAGCCAAACTCCAGACAGCCTGTGTAGTGCTGGACAAGGCTACATGAACCACTGGGGGAAAATGGCCAACAATAGTGTCAGCAATCAGAGATCTAAGCTATTCAGAAGCAACCATCTTGACAAACAGTACACACCTGTGCAATGGTGGCACATAGCCTTGGAAATCAATAGCTTTCTGATTGGCTAAGAGATCTACACAGTATAAAGGAACCCATACCTGGAATTGAGAATCAGATCTGAATTTTATGGAGACAAATATTATGTTCTTCAATGTTAAACTCCCACTAGACTTTGGCTAAAAGAGTGGCTACATCCATCAAATTCTCCCTATATATCCCATTTAACCTATGCTGACTTCACTCTCCAATGGAGAACTTTCTTTTTTTTTTTTTTTTATCAGAAGGGAGCAAGACCCGAGGAAATAAACCACCTGGTGCACTTTAGCCTAGGCCCAGGAGAAACTACAGGGGAACTGGGGAGATGAGCAAGAGTGCTGCTTCCATGGTTTGCCTGACAAGCAGTACCAAAGTAAAGGAGAGAGACCCGAGGATACTCAACATTTACCAAATCAGAGATTGAGAGGTTCCTAAGAGCTCATCACTGAAGTAGACTTAAATTACACTCACTACTGTTCAGGAAATTTTGCAGCACAGGGGGCAGAAAGGTGGTAAGAGCCACATGTTAGGACATCATACCCAGAGGTATTGCACCAGCCCCAATATCTGGCCACTGTTCTCACCCTACAAACCCATGGGAAAACCATCAACCCCACCGAGGAGGGCCTCCAGCAGAATGGGGTTAGGATTGAGAAAAAGAATAGTACCAACACATTATGTATCCATACGAAATATGTCTAAAATTAAAATTAACATTAAATGAAAATAAGAAGTTAAGCACAATCTGAAAAACTGTTAATCAAGTTGTGTAAACCATATGTATTAGCTAGTAAAACAAAGGCTATTATTCATATTTTTGATGTTTTTCAAGGTGCTTGCTGGCATGGTTTATATAAGAATAAATTTACAATTATTTTTGTTACTTTGAATTCCCTTCTAGGTTTATTGAGGTATAGTTGACAAGTGTACATATATATATATATACATACGTATATATATGATGGACAACATGGTATTTTAATATAGATATACTCCTGGAATGATTTCCAAAATCATGCCAATATATCAACCATCTCACATAGCTATAGTCCATTAGTTCTTATGATTTGGATACAGAATGAAATGCCTCTCTTCAAAGATGATCAATAAAGTAGTTATATTTTAAAGATAAATTTAAGAAAACTAAAATCTTGAGTTAGCAATATATCTAAGTACACTAAAGAATTTTAACATATCTTAGACTTTATCAAATCCTTTCAACATTTCAGAGTAAATTCTACTTTAATTTGTAATTCAAAATTTCAAATGAATGCACATGTTGAACCTACTGTTAAAGAGGTATTCTATGTAGTAGTAACAGGAAAGTATATTAAGTTCCAAGCAGATGATCATTGCACAGCTCATGTCTATCCTGAGCACTAGTTAGTGAAAACATGATTAATGATAATGTTGATATCTAGGAAAATCTCAGGCGCTTCAGATGCATAAGCCTGGCTGAAAGGAAGATGAAAAATAGGGAAGGTCAGGGTAAGAGAGGTGTATTTGCCATCTTTCTTATGCCACTCTACTGTGAAATATTGGCCCTCCAAAATAGGGATAGCAGTATGCATGTAATGTATATACATGACCCACCCCACTACAGAGATTAGATAACTGTTGAAAATAGCTTGAACAAAGCCTACCAATTTTGTGCTAAAACAGTGACCATGGCTGGTGGGAAAATTAGTTATGGAAGCCTGCCAGAAGGCACGCTAGGGTGTGTTGTTGAAGAAACACCAATAAACTTTACGATACCAGCTTTCCTAGTAAATATTTATGGTTAAAAATCTACTTTAAAAAAATCTAAAACATGGCAAAATATAGTATTTCTTCCTGGCATATATTAATTATAGTTTAACAATATTGTTTTATTTAATTTTACACATTATGACATATAAAAATTTATAATATTTATAAAAATACACAAAATTGTATATGGCAAAACTGTATAAACATATTTATGCATTATATATATATACATAGATAGATAATAGATAGATAGATAGACAGACAGATAGATATATTTGTTCATAAACTAAAGTCAGAGAGAGAGAAAATGGGCATGCCAGAATCTTCAGCTACTCCAGATGAACTTCAGATAAATGCACCACCTTGTGCATCTGGAATTGAATCTGGGTCCTTTGGCTTCGCATGCAAGCACCTTAACCACTAAGCAATCTCTCCAGCCCCATGCATGCTCTTTCAACACTAAGTAGTATCATTTACCCTACATTAATGTTAACATAATTAGAAATCACTAATTCTTTTAGAAGTAAAATAAATTAATATGAATGATGAAGGGAAAACAAAGCATGGAAGGAGATCTGTTCAGAAAGGGCACAGGGTGGGATGTAGGTGTTTGACCAGGCAGAATTCAGAAGAAAATGGGGAATCAATGAGTAATGTTCATGGAGTATGGTGACAGCAGCTAATATAGAGTCTGTCTTGCTTAACATCCAATCACAGCTCGAGGGAGACAAATACAAGCAGATTACTGGGTACTTCCTGTAATTGTGTTGTGGACTCCACTCAGCCATGTGAACACCTCCACATGTACCCATAAATGCATCCATACACTTACACAAATCTTATCATAGTAGCATAAAACATAGTAGACATCAAATATCAAGACACAAGAAATAGCCAAACAAAAAGAAGAGGAAAGTCTAAGAACCAGAGCTTAGCTACACCTAAAATAGAGAGACATAGGAGTTTCTTGTTGCAGAAATAGAATTGTTTAAGTATCTCTGCATGTAACACATGTTTTGATTTTACAGATTATACAGTTGAGAAACTACCTTTAGCCTCACATGGACTTTAGATTTTTGAACAGTGTTGGAACTGATAAAGACTATGGAGACTTTTAAGTAAGAAGAATCTGAATGCATTCTGTATCATAACCTGGCCATGAGCTACTGGGCACCAGAGTAAAATGAGGAGGTTTGAATGTAAGATGTTCCCCATGACTCATATGTTGGTAGCACTGTTCAGGAAGATTGTGGAACCTTAGAGAAATAGAGCATTGCTGGAGGAAGTATGTCACCAGGGGAACATCTTGAGGTTTTATAATCCATTCTGCCTTGCTATTCTTTTCCTTCCTGTTGATACGGCAATGTGACACTGGTTTCCTCCTCTCACTATGTTTTTCCTGCTGGGAATGACTCAATCCTCTGAAACTAGAAGAAATAAACTGTTTCCTTTCCTAAGTTGCTTCAGGGTCCAGGTTCAGTAATTCATTCCAGAAAAGAGAAGCTAACTGATAAACTTTCATCTATTGTTTAACAAGTGTTCACTTGATTGATCTCATGGGTGGTGGGTGATTACAAGGTAATTCTGATTTCTGCACTTCCCAAAGCTAGTGCCCTGACCTGGTAAAGTACAGTATTTATTTAGATAAGCCCATGTCTCCACTCTGATATCACCATTGGTGACAACAAATGTCACAGCTTAGGCAGAGGTGTTTTCCTAAGAGCCTAACTCCCCTCTCTCTGTCTCTCTCTCTCTCTCTCATTTATCAATCAATCTATTATCTATCTATCTATTATCTATTTATCTGCATATCTGTGTTTAGCAGATCTGGATGCCTCCAAGAATTGATACCTAATGAGTAATATTTCAGGTACATGAAGCCCTAAAAGTGATGAGCTAGTATAAATCAAATGAACTATTTAAAACCAGGAGTATGAATTTTCCAACACCCCTATAACCAAAAGCAGCTCCCTAAGAAGTTTAAACATCAAAGACTGAGTTTAGAGTGGTCAGATATTTATGAAATATTTTCCCTAGGGGAGTTTCCTTTCAAAGATGTTTGGGAGACAGAAACTGTTCAGATGGAGTATACATAAAAACAGATCACATAATTTCAAGGTTTTGAAGTAACATGTTCTTTAACCTTCAGGTAATAATATGTTAGAGTTTCTGAGAATTTTTTTTGGAACTTTAGTTAAGTAAAATGTTACTATTTATATGGAATAGTCAATTATTAAATACACATAGAAATTTTGAAAACTCCTTTTATTTTTTCAGCATCAAAAGGAAAAAAGAATAAGATGAATATGATTTAGCAAAATGGTACATAAAAACAAAATTTAGAAGTCTATAAAACATTTCATAAGTTACTGGAAACTCATGTTTACTTTTATTAGCATGAATAAGAATAAGGTAACTGTATTTTTTATTCCTTCATTCAGACTATTTTCATCTGGCAACACTGCCAGCACTCATAAGTAAGATAGCAAGGGATATTGTCTTAGTGACTATCTTATAAGGGTATAATTATAGCCACATTCTGTCTTATATTATCATTTCATTCAGTTCACTAAAACTTCATTTATTAGTGTGTCCAAGAAATAAAACAGAATCATTATGACTTATGTTGTTTAGGAAAAAAAGAATTCTAAGGTGGAAAAACTCAGACTTTCATCTTTGTTTTTTGTACTTACTAGAGTTAAAGAGAGATCAACAAAACAAGCAATAAGTGAGAAGACTTGGAAAGTATCAGGCTACATTTGAAAACTTCCAGTGTTTGCTGCAATATGGAGAGGATGGGATCAAGGAAATGATAGCAAACATGACCTCTCAAAAGAATTGTTGGAACATTAAATCTTTTAAGTTAAAAAAGAGTAACCCTGATTTTAGAATGATGTATAACCACAGACAATCATACCTGAATTGTGGTGCTGGGACAATGTTGAAAGCTGTTTAAGGAGGAGATAAACTGTATTTCTTCCTCACAACCAAGAAAACACCTCCTATTTCTTCCCAGTCTAGGACCAGAAGTTCAGTATTGAGGGACTATAAAACACATGATTCACGACATCACCCCAGTGTGACACAGGAAAGAGATCACATTTTAGAAGTAAATATTTATGTCCTCAACTTGAAATCCCAGTTTTATTTTTAATTCACTTAACATAATGCTAGAAGCAAGCATAAAGAAAAGACATTGGCAGACCCTTCTTTAGTGATCTTCTCATTCCTGGAGATAAAATCCTGACTGCTGAAGCTAGCAAATGAGTCAAATCAACCTAGAAAGGCACCCACAGCTCACCCCCTAGCAACACAAATCTTCCTTAGAGTTCTCCTTTACAACATTTACAGATATTAGCTGACAGAAAAGGATTTTCAGATTTTGAGTAGATGTAACATGAAATATAAACATCTAAAACAAAAGAGCAACCATATTAGAAAAAAAATACCAGAAGGCATGTAAAGTCAAAATAATGTTCATCAAATAGCATTAGTGCCTCCAGAGAATAAGAGGTAGCATCAAGAAAAGAGTGTTACAGCAAAACAAGATTGGAAATCTTTTCATTTTCAGTATATAATGGCGGTATGGCAAACAAAACTTGCAAAAGTGAAAAATAACAAGAGAAAATGGGGACAAAATATAAAACAAGCTAATAAAATTGGAGGTATGCCCAAGAGGTAAAGCAACCAACCACTAGGAACAGCAAAAAGGGAAAGGTAATTTTCTAAGAATAAATGAAGACATATCTTACAAACTAGGAAACACAAGTTCATAGTGGGCACGGACCTGTGACTACCAGTACAAGCATGTGGCTACAATCCACAATGAGCTTTTGATCAGAGAGACCTACAAGGTTCCCTAAAAGACAGACAGATTTCTGTCATAGTACTTGATGACCCACCAAAGGTTAGTGGTAAGACCCTACTGCTGAAGACACCATATGCAGTTGACACATAAAATGGAATGGCATGGCTAGAAGCTAGAAGAGAGTCAGTCCCCAGACAGTCAGCTCATCTAGTGCCAGAAGGTGCTACATGGGCGACTGGGGGAAAATGACCAATATCTTTCAAAGAAACTCATGCTCTAACCTACTTAGCAGCAAATAACCTGTTATGATGCCCACACAAGTGCAATAGTGGCACACAGCCATGGTGGGGAACCACCTGCTCTTGATTTGGCTAACTGATCCCCTCAGTGGTATGGGACCCATAGCTGGAGCTGGAAAACAAGTCAGAACCATATCCAAACATAAGCCCACTCTCCAATATATTAAGCTACCATCAATCATGTGCTATGAGATGGCCTACACCTGTTAAATTCTCAATAAAAAAAAAAAAAGGATTATCTCATTTTTCCTGGGGCTAACTTACTCTCCGTTGGAGAATCTGCTTCTCTTTTTCAGATAGATGTAGATCTTAAGGAGAGAGCCACCCCATCATACCTCAAAAGGGCCCCGGCTGAAACTAGGGAAAATTAGTGAAACAAGCAATGGTGCTGTTTGCCTGATGAACTCGATACCAGCACAAGGGGGATGGAGACCAACACAGAAAAATCAACTCCTACCAAATCAGAGAGCTAGAACCTCAGAGGCCCCCAACACCTCATCACTGAAACAGACAAAAATGAACCCAACATGGCTCAGGGAAATTTTGTGGAAGAGGAGGCGGAAAGAATGTCAGAGCCACATGTTGGGTCATGATATACAGAGTCATTTATCTTACCCATGACTGTGGGCTTACTCCACAATGCACGACCCATATACCTTAACAAGGAGGGTACAATGGGGAGGGGGTAGGTCATGGATGAGCCTAATAATGGTACCAAACTGACTGCATTTGCTGAATACAAAACTACTTAATTAAAAAAAAAAATTAAAAAAAGAAAATCCTATACATTTTCGTGAAAGAAAGCAGTGCAATACTTTGAAACTTAGGGGAAAAATAAAAGCTTATTTCTAACAAAGATTCTTTGACCATTTAAGCTATCAGTTAAGAGTGAAAATGTGGTCAGATTAGGTGTTTTTTTTTTTTTCTCTTTTTCAAATTGAGGAATGTGACAGAATATCTAATTATCTAACCAAAATGAAAGGAATGCACACAGCGAAGAGAAAGACTGACGTTCAATCCATGATATATGAACAGATAAATGGGATAACCATTATTATTTTAGAGAAAATTTAGTAGGTGTAGGCCCTTTTGTAGTCCAATATTGGTGGGAGCTTGGTAGTGGAGAGTGGGCTCATTTTTTTGGATATGTTTCTGACTTGTTTTCCAGCTCCAGCTATGGGTTCTGTTCCACTGAGTGGATTTGTTAGCTAAGTCAAGAGTAGATGGTTACACACTATTGCTGTGTGCCACTGTTGCACTTGTGTGAGCATCATGTCAGGATTTTTACTGCTGAGTAGCTTAGACCATGAGTTACTTGGACAGATGTTGGCCATTTCCCCACAGTCGCTCATGTAGCACCTTCTGGCACTAGATGTTCCATACCAAACGCATAAGGTGTCTTCGACAGTAGTGTCTTACCTCTAACCTTTGGTGGGTCATCAAGTACTCTGACAGAAATCTGTCTTCTTTTGGGAAACCTTGTAGGTGTGTCTGATTAATAGTTCATCACTGTTTAGTTTTAAGAGTGTTTTAAATACAAATATATTGAATGCTAATCCTTTATCAGATACATGTTTGCATACTTTTCCCCCCAGACTGTAGCATGTCTTCTCATTCTATTTTCTTCACAGTGTAGAAGTATTAGGTTAAATTAACTAAAGTGGGGGCAGGGAAGGAATCACCATAAGATATTGTTTACAATTATGGAAGTTGTCAATAAAATTTAATTAAAAATTAATTAATTTATTAGCTGGCTGATCTTTTTTAAAAACAGGATAATTTGCAATTGCCAAGAATTCAAACTTTGTATGAAAAAATGATAATAATACAATTTCCCTCTTTGTAATGTTTATGCAGTCTAATTAATGCAAGCAGTTAATACTTAGAGAGCAAATGATGATGTAAATATGTTAGAATTGTGGGACATGACTGTTTGCACATGAGTGTGGCTTTGTGGTAATCAAAGAAAGCTAAATCTTCTTCCATTTTGGAAAATGGAGAGGTTAAATTAAATTCTAATAAGCAAGAAATATGATTGGGACCATAAAATCCGCTGTTATAGTTTAAACAGATTGCCTCTGTGATGCAAAAAAAAAAAAAAAAAAGAGAGAGAAGAGTGAACATGGACATTTGTGTTTAATTTATAAGCTTTGTAAGGTTATTTTATACTTTATATAGATACATATTTATTTAAAAATATTTGTATTTATTTATTTCTTTATTTAAGATAAAGAGGCATAGAGAAAAAGAGAATGGGTGTGCCAGGGCCTCTAGCCACTGAAAATGAACTCCAGATGCAATCATCATCCAGTGTATCTGGCTTACATGTGTACTGAGGAATCAAACATGGGTCCTTTGGATTTACCAGTACGCACCTTAACCACTAATCTATCTCTCCAGCCTATTCTTTTAATTTAAATACTTAGTTACTTGAGAGAGAAGAGAGAAAATTAGCAAGCATCAGGGCTTCTTGCTGCTGCAAATGAACTTCAGATGCATGTACCACTTTGTACATCTGGCTTTACCTGGGTACTGGGGAACTGAACCTGGGCAGACAGTTTTTGATAGTACCTGCCTTTAACCACTGAGCAATTTCTTCACCCTACATTTTTGAAAGGTAAAGTTAAATGTTAAAAGTAGAGTTGAGGGCTAGAGAGATGCATCAGCTTGTAAGGTGCTTGACTGCAAAGCCTGATATACCAGGCTCAATGCCCCAGTACCCACTTAAGCCAGATGCACAGGGTGGCACATACATCT
Organism: Jaculus jaculus; assembly: GCF_020740685.1. NCBI lineage: Eukaryota > Metazoa > Chordata > Mammalia > Rodentia > Dipodidae > Jaculus > Jaculus jaculus. Next base: position 200,720,613 of record NC_059102.1, on the reverse strand, counting down.
GGAATTCATTTACAGTGGTTAGAGGCCATAGCATGCCCATTCTCTCTCTCTCTCTTTTTCTTTCTCCTTTGTTCTCCCTTTGTCTGTCTCTTTCTCTCAGTCTGTATCTCTGTGCTTGAAAATAAATATGTATATAAAACATTTTTTTAAATGAAGTTGAATACCTATTTCATCACATATTAAAAATGTGACTGATGTTTTAGAGCAAACACTGGAAAAAATTCTTCTTGTGGAATCATATTAGTGGAAACATCTACATAAAAAAGTAAAATATACAAGTAGAATCATAAGATAAATCCCCCAAAAGGGACTATTTGCAGGGTAATAACCCATTGTCTCAGATACCTCATGATATAATCAAATAAACGCAACAACAATTAGAGAATGAGGTAAGACAAACAGGAAGGGAGATTTTTGTTGCATACGAAAAAATGTAGTGTGCATAAACTGATAATATTCTTTCATAAACAATACTTGGGGACAGAAAAGATACCCTAAATATGTCAAAATTAGGAATCATGGTTAATTTCTTAGGTGTGATAAAGAGTTTGTGAAGGTAATATGTAATCAAGGACTTATGAATAAAGTGCCATGATATCTGTAATATTTGAATATTTCAGGAAAAGAAACAATAGGTTTTAAATATAGGTTTTAAGGTATATTATATGTATTATTCAGTCCCATGTACTTAGTATACTGTTATAATGAAAACTTAAAAACATCAAATATATCCAGATGCTTAGCATAATTTAAGAGAGAAAGTATTTTTCACATGTTTTCATTTTGATGGTAGAAAATTCAAAGAGCCTTGGCATTTGCCAACTCTGATAATACACAGCTTGTCTCAATTGTACAGAAATCAAGACTGCAGAATGTTATCAATTTTAGTGTCAGTGCAAATTATTTTCAAAAGCAATACAAATTTGAATATATATATATATGACTTTTTCTCTTGATTATTGTGGTGGTTTGATTCAGGTGTCCCCCATAAACTTAGGTGCTCTGAATGCTAGCTCCCCAGCTGATGGATATTAGAGAATTAATGCCTCCTGGAGGGAGTGTATTGTTGGGGGTGGGCTTATGGGCTTTATAGCCAGTTTCCCCTTGCCAGTGTTTGGCACACCCTCCTGTTGCTGTGGTCCACCTTCTGTTGGCCAGGGGGTGCTGTCCACCCTCTGCTCATGCCACCGTTTTTCCCTGGCATTGTGGAGCTACCCCTCGAGCCTGTAAGCCAAAATAAATCTCTTTTTCCCAGAAGCTACTCTTGTTGGGTGATTTCTACCAGCAATGCGAACCGGACTGCAACAATTATCAATGTTTATTTGAAGATAAAATTTACAATTAGTTAATCTGTGATCATCCAGCTCCCAGAACATACCCACTGGGTTTTAAATACATCAATAATTTGTTTATGTAATAATTTTACTTATTTTCCAAAACATTTTTATAAAAATATTTCTGGTTTCTATCAGTGCAAAGAAATAAGTAATAAATAATCATTATAGTTGGTCAAAATTATTTTCTGGTTCATAAGTCAAAATAGAATAGTAAATAACTGCTCCAAAAAGTATTTTATAAAACCCATTATTCATGATCTCCTTTTGGTTAAGGCCATGTGTATATTGCTACCTTTTCTAGCTACTCTTGAAATTAAACATAGTCATGTTGATAAAACACCATTACCAACACCAACAAAGCAGCTCCATTTAGAAGTCTGATTCTTTAGAAAGAAGGTCAATGTTCTCATCAATTAATCCTCATTTTTCATATTAAAAAGTATGGGCCAGCTGCTGAATCAGATACTTGGACAAACATTGCTGCTCATTTTGTAAAATCAGCTATAGCACATTTGTGCATGCAAAGAGTAGCTGATTTTGCAAGATGTTGCAATACCTAAGCTACATATGGTTCCTTGTATTTCTACTATATTGCTGTTTTCAACCAAGAAGACACATTAAGCATTTGTCCCTTCTTTTGTTGAATAACTCTTGCTTTATGCAAATTACATCCTTAAACACAAGGAACATTTGATTTCCTTCTCTAATGAAAGCAGACTACTAATTTTTAAGATATTTTATAGCTTACTAAAATTTTAGTGATGAGGTAAAATATTGTTGTTCTGGGGCCTATCATTTTCACTTTACAACACAAATAAGACTTGGCTACCAAAAGGGACCTTTCATTTGTTGATTTCTCTTCTATTACTCACACACAAAATCTTTGCCATGCCCAGTGTTCTAGTTACAGTCAACTTCATGTTGCTGTCAGAAAACACCTAACCAAGAGTGTCTTGTGGGAGGAAAAGGTTTATTTTGGCTTAAAACCTTGAGATGATGGCAGGGCAACCAATGGCACTTGAAAAGGATGGACATTACCTTCTGGCCAACATCAGCTGGAAAACAGTAACAGGAGAGTGTGCCAAACACTGGCAAGGGGAAGCAGACTATAACACCAATAAGCCAACTCCCAACAATACACTACCTTCAGGAGGTCCAATTACCAAATGGCCACCAGCTAGGAACCTAGCAATTAGTAGACATAAGTTTATGAGGGACACCTGAATCAAACCACCACAGTCCTTGTAGTAGATTATAAAATTAGTTTTTACAATTTTTCTAGAAAACTCTATGTGTTAAAGGAGAAAATATAGTACTAGACTTTTATTAAAAATACATAAGGTTGCCTGGAGAGATTAAAGTTAAAGCACTCACTTGCAAAGCTGGACAGCCTGGCTTCAATTCCCTAGTATCCACTTAAAGCCAGACAAAAAGTTGTGTCATGCATCTAGAGTTCCTTGGCACTGGCAAGAGGTCCTGGCACACCCATTTCTCCCCTCTCTCTTTCTAACTCTCTGCTTGCAAAGAAATAAATTAAAAATTAAATTAAAATTTATTTAATATTAAGTCAATTAAAATTTGAAAATAGAAGGGTGCCAGGCATGGTGGCACATGTCTTTAATCCCTAGCACTTGCAAGGCAGAGGTAGGAGGATGCCTGTGAGTCTGAGGTCAGCTTGGGTCTATAGAGTAAGTTCCAGGTCATCCTGGAATGGAGTGAGCCTGTACCTCAGAAAAGTGGGGAACAAAAAAGAAAAAAGAAAAAGGATTTTTCTGCTGGGCATGATGATGCACAACTTTAATCCCAGCACTCAGGAGGCTGAGGTAGCAGCATCACTGTGAGTGAGTTTGAGGCCAACTTGAGATGAATTCCAGGTCATCCTGGGCTACAGCAAGACACTACCCCCCCAAAAAAGATATAAAGGTGAATTTTATATTTATCCATGTAACTTCTCCTTCACAAAAAAAAAAAAAAAAATCTACTTTAAAGCTTCTTTAAAGCATTTTGACTGGTAGTTTATTGAGTTGTTAGATTTTATGTTGATTTGTCCATATAAATCCCTTAGTATTTAGACATTTTTTTCAATATTTTCTTACTGAGAATGGCTTATTTCTCTAGTAAAACTGAAATAACAAAGTTTTTAAAAATATTTTGATATAATAAGTAGAAAAATGTTATCTAGATATATACAACCAAATCAACATTAAATTAAACTTTAATATTCAAAAGCAAAGGATGATAAAACTGCTGCATGAAATAATTGATAGGCCAATGAAATATGTAAGCCTAAATACTTGATATAATCATTAAGCAAAATTTTTACAAAAAGAATGCTAAGGTTGAGAACAAATCAGAGATCGTTATAATTGGACATAAAAACATGGAAAATATTTAAGTATTTTCTATAACCAGGAAAATAGAAAACAATAATTGCTAAATCTTTCATAAAGCTACTTTGACAAAGGAGAAAAATGTGTAAATTGATCAATGGATCTTGTAATTTTTTTCCAGTAATTCCTGGTGATAGTAAATTGCCATTAAAACAGTAACAAAATATGAAAATGGACTAAATCAGAAGGGATAATATTAAAAGATAGCTTGGCACTTGAAATACTCTTATCTTCACAAAGCTTCATGCAATGCACCTCAAAGGAACTGGGACATCAATTGAAGTATCAGATCTATCGATAGTCCTTGGATTTGAGATAGACTCTTCTTGATAAGGTAGAAATGGTTACTTCTATTTTTAAATATGTGTGTTTGTGTGTGTCTGTGTACAAGGACTTAACATTTATTCCTATATGTTTTAGTTTCCTTATAAGTTGGTTTAATCAATTAGACTCTGAATGAAGAAACACATTTTCTAAGGAGTTTTCACAACATCTGTCAACTTAGAGTAATGAAGGTATCATCTGAAAAGGCTCAAATGATCTGTTAAGCAAAAAAGCATTGATGCAGAGCCTGCAAATTACAAGTCAAGAATTACAGCTTTCAGCAGAGACTGATATGTGGGCTGTTATAGAATTGTTCAAAGGGTCTTTTTAAGTGTTAACCAAGAATGTTTAAGTTACATAAATTATTGGTGAAGTATTGTAACCACAGCATAAACTCATAGTTACACAAAGTTATCCCAGCGTAAACCAGGCCAAAATAATATCAGTGTTCCTAGGAATCAGTCCTCAGGGTTTCTTTCTCTGAGTAAATTAATATTTTTTTTTTCATTTTTTGCCTGTTAGCAAGCAAAAGATGGCATCCTGAGTCAAAAAATGGAGTCACTGTAGGCAACTTTCTTTCACAATGATAAAAAGAGTGAAGAAAATGTGTTTCTTGGATAATAGTAAGCTTTCAGGGGCTGGAGGACATGCACTGTAGCTTCTCTTCTGCAGCTTACGCCCCCACGCATGGAGGCAATTGGGTGTTGGGTGACACTAAGGATGAGAGAGTAACCAAGGTTTCATGTGTAACTAGAAAATAGCTTATCAACAGATCATGAAAAAGTGATAGTTGTTGGCTTATTTGAGTAACCTTTTAGTAACATTGAAGCTATTGATGTCTGTGTGTGTGTGTGTGTGTGTGTGTGTGTGCCCTGTGATGCTTGCAATTGTGACCACATGCACTGTGTGCACACATGTGGTGACTATAGCAGGAAAGGAAATGACCTCTGATGCACTCCTGTTATCTTTCTCTAAATGATAATCTCAGTAAACCAGGTGCTTAGTGTTTTATGATTAGACTAGCTGATCAGTGAGCTTCAGAAGTCCTCCTATCTTAAACCCCCTCAATGATGGGAAATAGGCATGCACATCATGCCTGGCTTTACATGTGTTCTGGCAATTGAACCCCTGCATTCTAGTAAGTGCTCTTTACCTACTGAGCCATCTTCTCAATCGTGAAGCTAATCGTTAAGAAGCAAAGAGGGTAGTATATTTTTAGTGTATTTAAAGACGGCAGTATAAGGTTTGGGAGTGACCAAGACCGTACAATCCACTCTGTGGCAAAAATGAAAGGTTTTGTTAGGGAAAAACATGAGCTGCCAGGGCTGACTCACAAGAGAGGAGCACACGAGCCTGAGTTTTTAGGTAGTGGGCTTTAAAAGACTTTTTCAGTTAGGGGAAGATGAGGAAGGCAAACAAAAGTCATTTGTTAAGTTGAATAGAAAAGTTCCTTTAGGGGAAGTCATTACCTAACAAAGCTAAGAAAAGAGAGGGTTTCTTCCTTAGAGGTAAGCAGGGAGAGAGAGTGAATATGTTGTTTTCAGTCTAAGGTGAGTTGTCAGGAGGTGGCGGTAAGGAGAAAGACCCAGGTGCCTAACTTGGGTGCTTGTATAGGCAAGAGTTGGAGAGTAGATCTTAAGCCTGTGGGGGGAGAAGACAGTGAGTTGTTGCCCAAAAGTGAATTTCTTCCTCTTGGGCCAGAAAAGCAGCTTCAGCAAGAGCATGTAGGCCTGGTGGCCAACCTTGGACAAAGGCTTTTGTTGTTTAAAAAGATAAGCAACAGGGGCAAATGATGAACCATTCATTTGGCCCAGAACTCCCAATGCCATACCCCCTTTTTCTGTGGGATAAAGAAAAGGCTAATGAAGGTCTGGAAGGGCAAGGGCTGGAGCTTCCCAAAGGGCATTGTGCAGGGGGGAGAAGGTAGTGCCTGTCTCTGACTTAGAGTCTAGGGGTTCACAAGGGTTTACTTGTCATAAAGGGGTTTTGCTAGGAGAGAAAAGTTTTAAATCCGCATTCTAAGGAACCCAGCAAACCCAAGAAAAGAGAGGATTTTTTCCTTAGAGGTTGGTGGGGAGAGGAGGTGAATATGTTGTTTGCAGTCTATGGTGAGTTGTCTTGAGGTGGCAATAAGGAAAAAGATCCAGATACCTAACTTGTGTTAAAGGAAGTTGAGCTTTTTCAGGTGAAACTCTATATCCCTTATATCCATGAAGGTTAAGAAGTTTGTTGTTATGGGGCTGAAGAGATGGCTTGCCTGTGAAGTCTATGCACCCCGGTTCCAGGCTCGACTCCCCAGGACCCACATTAGCCAGATGCACAAGGCGACGCATGCGTCTGCAGTGGCTGGAGGCCCTGGCATGCCCATTCTCTCTCCCTCTCCCTATCTGCCTCTTTCTGTCCCTCTCTGTCTCTCTCAAATAAATAAACAAAAATAACAAAAAAAAATTTAAAAAGTTTGTTGTTATGTAGTTTAGATAGAGAAAGTGAGGGTTAGCAGAGCAAAAGATCATCTCCATATTGTAAAAGTGTGCTGGGTGACAGATCCAAGGGGCGGGGGGGGGGGGGACGTCAGTGGAGAGGTGGAGAGATTTTAACCAAATAAATGGCAGCTCTCTCTTAAACCCTGGGGAAAGACAGTCCAAGTGAGTAGAGAGGCAGTGTGCGTACTGGGGTCCTCCCAGTTGAAGGCGAAGAGATCATAGGAACGTGGTGAAGGGGGATGGAGAAGAAGGCAACTTTGAGGTCAAGAACTGGAAAAGGAGTGGTGAAGGAGGGGATGTGAGAGAGGACAGAATAGGGGTTCGGGAGTACTGATGAATGGGCATAACAGTGGCATTGACTAGGCGCAAGTCTTGGACAAAGTGGAAGGTCCCATCAGGTTTGATAACTGGAAAGTTTGGAGTATTGCAAGGGGAATGAGTGGGCAAAGAAGGCCAGCTTGGAACAGCAAGAAATAATATGTTTGAGTTCTTAGTAACATTTAAGTGAGATTGGATATTGAAGATAGCAGGAAAAGTGCACAGAATCTTTGAGTCTAGGAGGACAGGCATGCGCTGAGAGGCTAGTATCAGCAAGGAAGTGTCCCACACCCTGGTATCAACCTCAGAGATAGGAAGGGGGGAAACTTGGATCCTTTGTAATGGATGGGCTTGCATGAGGAGGAAGAGAGAGTGTGAGCAGTAAGTCTGAGAAAGAGACTTTTGCATAATATCTCCACCCAGGAGGGGAACAGGACAAGAAGGTGTTATGAGAAATGACTGGGAGAGGAAAGTTTCTCAGACTATATGGGGGGGGGGTGATGCATGGGGAGTGGGATAGGCCATCAATACCTGACACAGAGATCTGTGAGGGAAAATTCTTACCAGAGTAAGATGGCAGGACTGACCAACTGGCCCCCATAACTAATGAGACAGGCCTTCCTGCCAGCTGGACTGTCACCCTCAGCTCCTCCATTGTGATATGGAAAGTATAGGTGGCAACCCTCTAAGTCCATTCTTGGTCCTCTCTTTATTAAAACATTTAAATGCCAGGTCAAGCAGACCTCCCTGAGGGGTTTGAGGGCCCTTTCTTAGGTGTTTAGCTTTTTTTTTCCTGATGTCAGGAGCAGATCGGGACAGGAAATGGGTATTGAGAACTAGCATTGCCTCTTAGGAAGAGGGGTCAAGGCAAATGTATTGAGTGAGTGCCTCTGTTAGGTGTCCCATAAACTCAGCTGGATTTTTATTTGATCTCTGGGTAAGTGTCCAGAGTTTGGCAAAATTGGCACACTTATGGGATGTATTTTGGAGGCCAGTCAGGAGGCAAAGAACCATCATATCATGAGCCACCTGTCCGGGGGAGTTAGGGGGAACGTGGTATTCCCAGTCATGGTACTCGCTAGAGATAGCAAGCCTTCTCACTGGGAAAGTGTTATCAGCTAAGTGAGCCTCACCAACATGAGCCTGAGCAACCACCCAGACACATTTTTATTCATCAGGAGTGAGAGTGGAGAAAAGAAGTACAAAGAGATTAAATCAGGTCAGGTCCCAGGCATGGGTGAGGTTGATTTTTTTTTTTTTTTTTTTTTTTTGTATAGTGTGTTGGATCAGTGGAGAAAGACCATACATATTTCTAAATCTGCCCTAAATCAGACATGGAAAAAGGAACATGAATGCAAATGACTTCTTCAGCACTTGTTACCTCATGTAAAAGGCACATTCCATCCCTGTGAGAATGAGTACATTGGTGGGGGAAGAGGACAGGAAATGGGAGATTGCAGTAGTGGGAGGGTTGGAGGTGAAACAGGAGATAGATGAAGACAGACCAAGTCATTGGGGCCAGGTCATCTATGACATCTGGGTCAAAAGCAGAGGGTGAGGGTGAGCACAGGGGAATGGTTGAATGAGAGTGCATTCTTTTTTTTTTTTTTTTGATTTATTTATTTATTTGGGAGAGAAAGAGGGAGAGAGAGAGAGAGAGAGAGAGAGAGAGAGAGAGAGAGAGAGAGAATGGGCGCGCCAGGGCTTCCAGCCTCTGCAAACGAACTCCAGACGCGTGCGCCCCCTTGTGCATCTAGCTAATGTGGGTCCTGGGGAATCAAGCCTTGAACCGGGGTCCTTAAGCTTCACAGGCAAGCGCTTAACCGCTAAGCCATCTCTCTAGCCCAACATTCTTGAGACCTTGGATAGAAAGACCTGGTGAGAAGAGCAGGTAGAGCAAAGAGAGAAGGCTGTGCATGCAGAGTGAAAAGTTCCTGAATATAGGGTATTTAAGATCACCTGCCTGTACATTAACAGAAGTTTTCTAAATCAATGAGAATTTGGAAATCAAAACGACCATTTTTAGGCCATTTTGTCCCATTGTCCAGTTCATATTGTGGCCAGGCAGTGTTTCAGGAAAGATCAGACAACAAGGTTTGGTGTCATCCAAGAGTCAAAAAGACATTAAGTTTTCAAAGAGACAGGCAAAGCCAGTAACATAAATTGGTATAGAGGTTTTATTTATCATGGAAGTCTGAGAGTATAGTAAAAGGGATAGTGAGAGGAGACAAAGAGCTAAGCAACGGTGAGAGAAAGGAACCAGGGCTTGATCTGCATTTATATAGAACACCAATATGACCCTCTGGCTCATTAGAATGTGCAGGACCTGCACCTCCTATGTGAGCAGAGGCCAGATAGGTCACAACTATTGGCTGTTCAGTCTGTTAGTGGGCAAGGTGGGCATCTGTGCTCCTAAGTAAGCCACTGAAAGATATGAGCTCAGGAGGTGGAGGGAGAGGAGTGGGTGGGAGGAAGTGTCCCAAGAGTGGTGCAACCGAACCAAAAGACACCCCTTATAGTAAGGTAGATTGGAGAGCAAAAGACTCGAGTGCTCAAGAGTATATATAGTTTAGAGATCTGGGATTGGGGCTCAAAAGCAGGTGAGGAGTGTAGCCTGGCATGCTGGGATGGCTTCCAGGAGGAGGGAGTAACCTGAGAGCAGGCCAACCCAAAAGAGCACTTACCAAGGAGGAGGGAGGAATGAAAGATGGGAGAATAGTGGAGCCAAATTATGGTGAGTTGAGGAGCCTATACCTGGCAGATGGTCCAAAGCTTTCAGAAGGTCAGTGGCAGCTCAGTGGTCTGGTCATGGGAAACAAGGTCTGTCTACCCAAGAAGGCAACTGGGAGCCTCCACTCTAAATCATGGCACCAGATGTAAGGTTTGGTAGTGACCAAGACCATGCAAACCACTCTGAGGCAAATATGAAAGTTTTTATTGGGGAAAAGCATGAACTGCCAGGGCTGATTCACAAGAGAAGAGTGCAGGCAACCTCAATTTTCAGGAAGTGGGCTTTGTAGGGCTTTTTTTTTTCAGTTGGGGGAAGGTGAGGAAGGGAAAAAAAAAACTCATTTGATAAGTTGAATAAAAAAGTTCCTTTAGGGGAGATCATCACATTAACCCTTTAAAATAGCTAGAGTGTTATGCCAGAACAGTGACCTGTAACTTGCTAGATAAGGGGGCAGGAATTCATGACCTGGGACATTGTTATGCAAGAAGGGAATAATGACTCTGTGGTTTCTTGAAGAATGTGGATAATCCACTTCCCTATGCCTCTGTCACCATTCTATTGACCATAGTGACTCTATCTTGGGAGCCCATCCCAACCTAACAGGTAGTGTAATTTATATTTTAAGTTATTGAAATTTCCAAGGCTTTATATCCATAAAGCATTAAAACATATGTTAAGAAACTTATAATGATAATGAACCCAAATATTAATATGTTGCAAGTAGCTTTTTGGTGATTATAGAAATAAAAGAAACTGAGATAGGCAATTTCAGTTTCTAAAACCAAGACAGTTCATTTTAATTAACTTTCACTAAAACATTTAGAAGCCCTTTCAGCTATCTAAGTGATGCCAGCCATTTTGAGAACTTCTAGGTTCGAGTGGCAACTTTTCTTATACTCTCAACTGAAGACCAGTTTTCCTGTATTCTGGGAAGGTCATCCTCTTTGAACAGGGCACCTTCAGCAGGACACACATGGCACCACAAGATCTGCCTAGCCAGCAAGATCAGCAAATCAACCCTGGAAATCAATGAAGTGAACAATGTCACAGCAAGATCGCCCTCACATCCGCCATAACTAGTTGCTGCTAGAAGGACACATGCTCAGTCAAGCCTCTTTAAGATTAATTCTCACCTCTATGCTTATGGCCTCTATGGAATCTCAAGACAAATTGGCTTTTAAATTTTTCTTGAATTCCTCTTTTCTTCTGTTTTTGTAAGCATGTAAATATGTTGTTTTGATCATCTTGTAATGACATAGATGAAAGTACATTTAGATACATTTAGATCAAGTTCATTATTCTATTGGTTAATGGAAATAAAGCAAATTTTCTTTTAGTCATAGACCTAGGCTGGGAAGACTTTAATGCCTGTCTCTTATTTTATTACATACTTTAAACTATCACATAGGCAATCCAGGATTAATTGTGCTGATATTAACTGTTTTCCTCTAATGTAATTTTCTCTCTACAGACTATGCATTCACTTACTTGAGGGCTGGAGTCATTTTTTAAAATCTGTTTTAACATTTCTGGGTTTTTTTTTTTGGTATCACATCCAATGATTAAGACAGTATAGTGCAAATATTAAGCTTCACTTAACTAAAACTGAATGAATTAAAACCCCCTCCTCACTTCAAAATAAATTAAATGATGTCATGAAATATTAAGTCCTAAAGCTTCAAAAATGTCTTGCTTCCTTACTATATTGTATTGGTGAAAGTTCTCTGATTTTCATAGCATAAACTTTTAATATAACTCAATACTATAGATTAGTAGCTATGAACATAATGGCTTTATAAGATATTAGGAAGCAGGATTTCGTTACAAGAGGATATTAGGACTCCTTTCAGCAAAACAGTGTTGCTAACTTTAAAAAAGGGCAGTTCTGGGGTCTCATTGTTTCTTGGAACAATGACATCTTTTACCCACTAACCATAAAACTCAGGGTATTTTTTTGTCTGTTTCAGACTCTTGCAGTTTGTTGCTTATTATGCATTTCCATTTGTTCCTTACATGATTCTCTCACATTTCAAAATCAATTGAATTACTGAATTTGTGTTTCGGAGTCTTAAAATGAAACAAAGGGACGAACAAACCTGAATGTTCCACTCCAAGCTTTGTTCCTTTGTTTTAATATATCTTGTTTAAAGTTATCACTGAAGTTCAGTTGAGGAATTTATTTGTACTATTAATCAATGTGACACTTATGGTGGTAATTACTTCTCATTATAAATGCTAAAATTTACCCTTTTGGATTATAACACAAGTGTGTCATCCTTGTAATAAGGTATTTTTATTTCTGTAAAAAATGTAAATGTGATCATTAGTATACCATATAAAATAATCCAAACAAAAAAATCACTTCAGAACATCATCCACCCACAACCATCCTGCTGTTTGCCAGAATGTTTAGAACTCACTGGGGCCTCCTTTCTTCTTTTGATTCCACATAATGAAAAAAGACAAGTGATTAGAAGGCTTATGGGGTTGCATTTTCCCCTCTTATCTGGAAGAGGGCACTGCCTTTTAGCATCTAAAATTGACAGGTTAGAAATGGACTCCTGTTCATTCCAAATAAAGTGACCAATCAAAAACTCCAAGGGATGCTCCCCTGCAACATTGTGACCATCTTGCTTACACTAAGAAAATCTCTGGAGCTGGTCCCAAAAGACTCAAAATGCACTGACTGTTAGCATTCACACAATTGCTTTATAAGTGTGTTCTATGTTGTCTTCTAATTTGAAGAGGAATTAGATGAATTATCTTACCTGCTTTATTTTGGGGAAAGCAAAACAAATTGCCAGCAGACTAGACTCTGGAGTCATTTTTTTTTTTCCAAACAGGGAAGGAGAAATGGCTACATGCACACTGATGTTGCATTCTACTGGCTAGACAATTTTTGAAAAATTGTTAGTAATAATTATGTGTATATACACATTACATTTACAGCATGCATCTTTTAGGGTGGATTTGGAAAAATTAGTATCTGTGTTCTTTTGTCCTTCAGCAAATTTTGAAGAAGCTTATTATAATGGAAAAGACATGTTTTGTAGTGGTTTGTGCAGATTTAAGCATATGGTCAGTGTGTGTGAGAGAGTTTGGTGGGGGCAGGTGGAGTGAGTGGTATGAGTGTGTGGCTTTTCCCTGCCTTCTTTACAGATAAATGTGCAGGCCTGCCTGAAGACAGGTGCAAGCAGTGTGTGAGCATCTGGCCTTGTACTCTGGCTCCAATCATACCTTTACTTCAGCACAGCAAATTAGCAAAGGATCACAAGTCTGATGATGCTCAGAAAATAACAGGCAAGCCTAAAAGAAAGCAGGAACAAAAGTTACTAAAAGCCCACTGAAAGCCATGGCATGCAAAGAGTTCTGATTGCTTTTCTGCTTGGTAGCTGTTTGCTTTGTTTGCCTGTCCAAGTAAGGCTCCCGACTGTCCGTTCTGGTGTATTTTGTTTGCCTTATTCCTCAGGAAGCTTCCACCTATGTCTAAAATGGCAATGGCTTCTCTGTCTACAGGGAGCTCACAGTAAGGGTGGCCATTCCTTTCAGTGTCTATTTAAGTGTTAGTATTAGTGACTGAATAATTCTTCTGGCTTCCAGTGAAAGGTGAAGTATTCTAAGCACATCTGTAAACTGTCAAGCACAAGTAGGTTTGGGGAAGTCTGTGCTCTCTACTTTGGTTTTGTATAACAAGAATCATGATGGATCTGTAAAGGAGTAAGGGAGGCAAATATGACACAAAATTTTTAATAGTTCCAAATAAATTTTTAAGTAAAAAAATAATAAGAAAATGAGGACAATTGGTGTGAATTTCTAGGATTTGGTTTCTAAAATGTGGTAGGTTCCCATTTTGTATATAGGCAGTCCCTGAGCTCTGTACAAAGTTCTGTGATAGAAAATCAGATGACAAACATCCCTGGCAAAGCCAGACAAGATGAAACAGTAGATTGAAAGAAGGCTTGTCGTTTCTTTAGGGCAGCTTTGTTGATTTGGAGAAACTAAGGAAAAAGTGAAAGCTGAAGGAAGGCATATAGAATCAGAAGCATTATGAATGCAATTTGTAGGCCATAAAATCCAACAATTTGTCATTGTTAAGTCATGACTGAACATTTTCTCTTGAAGGACAAAAGTGAACTTGAGGGTGAAGTGGACAGATACCTCTTAGTACCCTGCTGTTTCAGACCTGTGTGGAACTGACTTTTTTGTTTGTTTGTTTTGAGTAGCTTATATGTAAAGGTCTTATAGCTGATGTTTATTTATTTCAGCAGTCAGTACAATGAGTTTGATTGCACCTGACAATCAGAAGAAATATAGGACTGGAAGGAGGATGTTAACCCCTTTTTAAAATAAAACTATAAAAGACAACAATATTATTTATACATACCAATGAATTCTAAGTATTAAGAAAGTAAATTAGGACTGGAGAAGTGGCTTAGTATTTCAGGCACTGGCCTGTGAAGCCTAAGGACTCAGATTTGATTCCTTAGTACCAGTGAGAGGTCCTGATGTTCCTATTTTCTCTCTCTCTCTCTCTCTCTCTCTCTCTCTCTCTCTCTCTCTCTGTGTCTCTCCATATGTCTCCTGCTCTCTCTCTCCTTCCCTCTCTCAAATATATAAAATATTTTTAAAAAGCAGCAAATAAACTAACCACCTCATTATGGCTGATTTGTTCAATGAACCACATCTTATATAGTCAAAAAGGCACAAGTAGGTATATACTGACTATGTTATGAGAACACTTTTTAAGCTCTGTGACCTCAGTTTAGTCATCAATAATAAGACTTAATTTTTTAGGAAAATTAAGTGACATGGGGGCTGTTAAGCAGTAATGTAGTGCCAATAGCTTCTCAGTCATTGGTATTTTAATTATTTATAATTACATACTTGAAAAAAAGTTAATTAAAATTATAATTCATATTATATCAGGTGACGTGAAGCATGTTTTATATTTAACATAAGACATTCTGTAACATCAAATTACAGTTGAGGTTAGTGCTTTAACCACTAACCACTGAGCAATTTCTTCATCCCTAATGAGATTCCACCTAACTCCAGAAATAATGGCAATCATTTAAAAAGTCTAATGACAATAGATGTTGGTGAGGATGGAGGGAAAGAGGAACCCACATTCACTGCTGATGGGAGTGCAAACTTGTAGAACCATTATGAAAATCAGTAGGGAGATTCCTGGAAAAGTTAAAAATAGAGCTACCAAGTTATCCAGCCATTCCTCTAGTGGGCATCTACCCTACAGGCTCCAGTCTTCACTGCAGAGATATGTGTTCAACCATGTTTATAGCTGCTCCATTTACAATAGCTAAAAACTGAAATCAACTGAGATGCCCATCATTTGACAATTGGGTAATATAGATGTGGTCCATATATACACTGGCATTCTACTCAGCAATAGGGAGAAATTACACAAAAAAAATTATAAAAAATATGTATTGACTTGGGACAGATCATACTAAGTGAATGCACATAAGCACAGAAAGGAAAACACTGCATGGTCTCCTTCAACTGTGGTTCCTAAACTGGAACATATTGAATTACTGTTTTATCCAAGAAGAAACTCAAGGGCCAGATAAGGGAGATGGATGAGTTTGGGGATAGGGGAATGAAGGGGGAATGGAGATATACACAAAACCAAATCCAAAATAAATTGGTACCATATAAACATTCTTCCTGAACACTGAAAGATATAACCCTCAATCGAAGCAGGGAGTGATCCCCTGATAAGATAGGCCCTGGAGAGAATGGGATGAATGAAGCCTAAACCTAAAATATTTGGTCCTGGCTGGTAAATCTCAGTTCCAGAAACAAGTTACAACACACATTGAGCTGTTGAGCAAAGAGATCTATGAGGTCCCCAAACAGACAGCTTCTGTCAAAGCACTTGACTACTTACCTGCCTGATGGGAGAAATAAGACCCTCTTGTTGAAGACCACACATGACACAGACACAGAATGACTAGATTTTGGCTGAATCCATACAAAGTTGAAAGTTAATAAGAAAATGTAAAATGATAGTTGATTAAAAGATGAAATTTTAGTTTATATATCCCTAGGAAAGTAAAAAAAGAAATTGAACTAGGATATTCCATTCAAAAACATCATTTGTAAAATGAATCTAATTTTCAAAAGATTAGATGTTGAGAAGCTTACATCTTCAATCAGTAATGTACAATCCTTCTACTATTCATTTAAACTCTAAATTGTTTATATACAGGATCTGTGGGGGGCATTTTTTACATTCTGTTTCATGAAATAATCTGTCAGTAGTAAAATTAGTTAGAGTTTCATTACTCACCTTATCAAAAAGCACAATCTTATGGACATAGTTCAATTCCTCTCTGGTATTTATCAAGTCACAGGTTTGCTGTCAATTTACCAAGTAGAATAAGTTACTTAAAACGAGATAGCTTATTTTTTTTAATATTTTATTTATTTATTTATTTATTTGAGAGAGAGAGAGAGGCAGATAGTGAATGGGCACGCCAGGGCCTCCAGCCACTGCAAATGGACTCCAGACACATGTGCCACCTTGTGCATCTGGCTTACATGGGTCCTGGGGAATCAAACGTAGATCCTTTGGCTTTGCAGGCAAGTGTTTTAACTACTAAGCCATCTCTCCAGTCCAAAACTAGATAGCTTATTATAGGTTGCTGTATAGTATCTTTGTCACACAGCCCAAGGACTTCTCCAAAATAAAAGTTCAATGTATTTTTAATTATTTTTAAGAGTTTGGAAGAATAAAAAACTGTAGTCATGATAATTGAGTTGTATTACAGTGGGGTGTACAGTGGGTTTTATTGATTGATTACTGTAAGATTCATATGATAATCCATGTGTCTCCCTGTACTTCAGTTTGGTGACCACACTGACTCTGGTTCACTTATGTGAGCGAAGGTAGATGCAGCACTTGGGCATCCCTAGCACGTAGCATCACTAGCACGTATTGGATGTTCTTTTATGTGTGATCACATTTTGGATCATAGGATATCTCTGTAACTATTTGTAGCCAATCACTGCCTATGATAACACTGAAATCATACCTAATTTGCCACTTTGACTTGACTTCCTGGGAACAATGGCATTATCTTCAACAATTTTTTATCTCTCCTATTAATATTTGCTGAACATTAGGGACTAGCAATATGTAATAGTGTTTTCAGATTGACATAAAGAGAACATTCTTTAAGACCAAGTTACTAAATATTTGAAAGTTATTAATATTGTCTTTTCTAAGCTTTTTGATTATTAAATTAAAAACTTGAAGTCAAGAGCTATTTCTAAATTAGTCATAACAGCATAATATAGACATAGTAATTAGTATTTGGAAAAACAACTCTTGAGTTTCTTCTTCCTCTGTAACATAGACCAAGGCATTCAACTTGTGATGAGACATGGATGATTTGTATGTATATTTCTCAGGCAATCTCTAAGTTTAAAAGACAACTATACATTTTATTTAGGATTTTCAATATAGTATTTTATCATAGGCAAAAATGAAGATGGAATTATAAGTAAATTCAGTATTTTTCTAAAGTATAAATGATCTCTCATTTTGGTAAAAGCTTGCCTCCTTCAATGATAATAAAACTCCCAGTACAAACATATTACAATGTCATTAAACCTTCATATACAAATACTATTATGTTATGCACTCTAATGGATTCACAAGGATAAAATTTTCCCAAGACTATCTTCTTAGTATGACATGATATTTTTGAAAGTCTTGAAAAATGTAATATATATATATATATATATATATATATATATATATATATATATATATATATATGTATATGCATATATATGTCTGATTAAGTGAACCAGAGTCAGTTTTCATATAGGCATGCTATTTCATGACCATCAGGTAGAAACTTTTCAGGTTTAATGCTTTGTAATTCTTCCAGCTGAAGCTTTAGAACTTCAAAGTGCTGTAGAACATTTCAAATTTCTCTTCTACCCATGAGAAAACCCTTTGCATTGAAAGTTGCTTTCAACTAGAATCCTACATTTGGTATTACACAACAGTGACATATTTTTGTGGAGATTAAAATTACACACTAAGAATGTAAAGTTGCCCAAGCAAAACCATTTCTACTATTAAAAATGTTTCCCCTAGATACTATGAGGAGCTATGATCTTTTCTTGCCCATAAATAATGCTTTTGTTAATACATTTTAAAACCATTTGTAACTTTCATATTTGCCTAAGAAATGCCTATTAACCACCTACAATTTCCAAAGAGGATTTACTTAAATATAATTAAGTTTATTTTAAATACTGAACAATAAATCTACCACCAATAGCAGACAGGCAATCACTGGGTGTTATAAAGAAATGATGTGAAGATCAATATACAGTTTCTGGAAAGGGCATATACTATACTTTTAATTTGAAATCTACTAGTGTTTAAGTCATGAATATAAAACTTGCTACTGTCAAAATAATTTGTTTGCTGTAAAAACTAGGAATCACCTATGGTTGGTTATCTAATACTTCAAGAAACAGTGTATTAACCCCACTCAGGATCTGTGTGAAGCTAGCCCCCTTTGGCAACTAAAGGAGCTCTTTGAACCATAGAACAGATGTAATGAAAATTGGTTCCATTAAATGCAGCTGGCAAATTACAAACTGAGAAATTAATGCACCATACCATGACTCTAGAGGCTAAAATGAATCAAGGTGTGGTTGCCAGATGCTAGTGTTTCCTTAATGCCTCTCTCAAAAACATTTCTGTTTATAGATTTGCTTAATAGAATATAAAATATTAGTATAGGTAATGCAAATTATGTGATCATGATTTGCTTAATAAAATATTCATCATTGGGATTGACATTAAAATTATGAGGATTAATCAATGAAAACAGTAATTGTATTCAGGTCATAAAATTTAAAGAGGAGTAAAACTAGAATCATGACTTTTACATATACACTTGGGTTTAGGAAGTACCCTGGACTTACCAAAGTGTTCAATGTCCTATGATATACTGACTCTGAATTCCCACAGGAAGGAAACATTGATTTGGTAGGGTCCATAAACAGCATGCTCCTTTGCTGATTTCAATTCAAATTATTCCAACCTGATGTGCTGGATGACTCTTCTAGCAGAATCTGACAAAAGTCCATTTAACATCTGCTTGGGAGGTGCTCTCTAATGCTTCCGAGTGGTCCTCTTGAGGCATTAGCTAAACATTGTTTCAAAGAACTACACTTGCAAGGATCCCCCTGTGAAGACTAAAAATGGAGGGAACAGTAAGCCTGTTCCCAGGTAATTCAGACAACTCCTGAGATGTGGTTTTCTTCTCTTCCCTCTCCTTTGCTTCCCTTCTCTTAAATTTTTTTTTATTAGTAACCGACATACTCAGTATATAAATAGCACATGTTACTCTCATCATTACCTTCATTCCTGCTCTTCCCCCAAGATACCCTCCTCGTTGGGAGTGTCAGTTATCCCCTTGGGGACTGTGGGTAGTGCATTGTGAGGATAGCTATCAGTTATGGGGAAGAGGCTATGTTCTTCCCTTCCTTTCTTAAAGGCAAAAAGCAATCCCCAAAGGGTTGGTTTGGTTAGACTTCTATTAGTTTGTAATTAGTTCAGTAAAATCACATAAAACTAGCATGCTTCAACTTAAGTTTGTGTATACTTAGGTTTTTCAATTGTACATTGAATGAATTGTAATTACTTGAATTTTCCAAAAAGACATGATTAGTCATCTAAAATATTTATTTTTATAATACTTAACTCAGTGAAAGTGTGGAAGGAGGAAGTGACTGAAAAGAGCCGAAGTGGAATGAATTATTGACAAGTATTTTCAACTTATCTGAGAGGGTGATAAATAAATGTTACTACACATTCCATGTCTAAAATCATCCATAATTATGTTAAAACTTTTTAAGTATTTTAATAAACTTACATTAAAATGTACAGAGAAGCAATTGGGGAGAGTAACTATCAGTGTTCTAAGTTTCTCTATCACTACAGTAATTTTGTGTGTTCTGTCATACAAAAATAGCAACTTACTGGAATACAAGGGTAAATACTTGAATTTTTTTTTATTTTCTTAAAATGGTTGCCTGTGGATATGTGTGCATGTGTGTCTGTACTTAGCCTTCATATAGTAATGGATTCTTTTTCTTCATATTTTTATAATAAAATCTCTTATAAATTTTGGCATCTTGAAGGGAGATATAGCAGTATGTATCTTTCTGTAAGAATTGAAAACATAATGACATAGTTGTGATAAAAATGTATTTGTCTTTTCTTCAGCTAAAATATATAAAATTGATTTTTCTTACAAGACGATGTCCCTCTCTCCTTCTTTCTTAAAATAGCTGTTAGGCAGATGATAAACAATCACCTCTAGTTCATATATGAAGGAAAGTATTATAGTAAAATTAACCAGCATATACATTTTAGGCATATGCAATCCACACTAATTATGCTAAAGTAATGAATTACAATATATAGGTAAGGGTAGCCTATTTACTTTTCTGTCCAATAAAGCTCTGTTCTAATTAGAGCACTGCATCATCCAGAATTATACCACTTCTAAAGAAAGAACTCTATGTAAAGTGCACAGGTCCTTCAATATGTATGTCATATGCTTTATCACTATTATGAAAATGCAGCAATGACAATTTCCCATTGTGCTATGGTCACATATATATACTAAATACATGCCATTTCTCACATAATACATATGTTTTGAAATGCCTGTTTTCTACTATTAATAGTTTCTCTCCTTGGAGTCAAAATGAAATTGTCTTCAATATAAGGATAAGTGATTTCCATAATTCTACATAAGGTCAAATTTTCATATGAGTGAAACAATTTAATTCTATACTGTACATATTGAAGGAGCAAGTATAGGTTTATGCATGCCTAAGCATGCTTACTTCCTTGTAGGTATCCATTTGAGAATATTTTAAGAAGGGGTTTTGATGTGCAAGGTAATTAATTGAAATAAATGAAAAATCTGCCTTATGTACAGATTAAATTTGCTTCCACAGCTGCTGATCCTCAAGCTCTGAATGTCAGCCAATTAGTGGGGAAGTTGAATATGGCTGCTGCCCTAACCAGGCTTCCTGGTTGACAGCTCCATTTGCGGTTTCAGCCAGGGAGCTAAGTTTATTCATTATTTGAATTTCATACAGAGGTAAATTCAGTAGATAAAAGATGTGGAGCTGGGTTTGGTGATACACACATTTAATCCCAGCGTTCAGGAGACAGAGGTAGGTGGATCACTAGGTCAGCCTGAGTTAGAGACAGTGAATTCCAGGACAGCCTTGGCTACAGCAAGACCCTACCTCATAAAAACAAAAACAAGGCTAGGCGTGGTGGCGCACGTCTTTAATCCCAGCACTTGGGAGACAGAGGTAGGAAGATTGCTGAGAGTTTAAGGCCACCTTGAGACTACATAGTGAATTCCAGGTCAGCCTGGGCTAGAGTGCAGCCCTACCTCAAAAAACCAAAAGGAAAACACAAAACAAAACAAACAAACAAAAAAAGAAAAGAAAATGTGGAGTTTTTCCTCAAGATTGCTAAGGTAAAATACTACCATATAACCATAACCCATGACTGGTAACATAGAGGTTGACTAATCATTGTACAAACATAAATTAATATAATATGAATTTCACTGGACATAGTGAACCAGATGTGTTCAAACTTGTTATAACAAAGAAATTAAAAAAAGATATGCAAAAATGCAGCTCTACACATTCTGAGAACCTTAGTAGTTTCATTTATAAACCTCGTGTTTCCAAAGTTTCCCTAAATATAAGACAACTCACTTTCTTTTGAATTGTATATAATTCTAAATTAAACATTTTGTTTTACAGATTACATAATTTTATAACATTTAGACTTTCAAAAAACATGATAAAATGGTTGAGCATATTCTATCAAACCCTGTTCCTCTTTTTTTTTCATTTTAAAATAATACCCTTACATAGGAAAATAGAATGTGGAGATTATCACAGATAGACAGTATGAAATTAGTTGTACCATTCGTGGTAAGTGGTGAGAAAATGACTGGTTTGCTGCACAAGAATGTGTTAATTCCACATTCCATAGCCATGTGAAAGTAGAAAAATAGTCAACAGACTCTAAATCCTTTCAAGATGCAATCTACTTATATGCAAGACACTCAAGCCAGCCCATTTGTGGGTAGTTACCCTGTGTGCAAAATAAGAGGTAAGATTTAGCCACATGGAGAAAGCAAATATGATTCAGCGCACAATGAAGTTAATTGGAAATAAAATACATAACATTTATTGGACTCTAAAACAGTGAATTCCAAAATAATTAAGTTAATAAAAGAGTCTCACTCTTTCCTGAACTAAATTAAATGGCTCTAAAATTAATTTCATTGGTTTTTTAATTCACTGTTAACTCAATATAATGAGCTTTTAAAATTAACTTCTTTGTTTTTGAACCCACTGCAGCAGAAGTCTATAAATGAACTTAAAAAAAAAAAATCAGGAGTTAAAACTTTTTCTTCAGTTTGTAGCAGTACTAATTTTACATGCATAAAAAAAGGACATATGTAAAAATATAAGCAGTTTTACTAAGGTACTCAGACAAAGGTTTTAGAGGATATATCCACTAGTATTTACTATGTAGAAATGAAAATGATTTTCTTTTCTGAGAGAAAAAGGTATATTGTGTAAAATTGTTTATTTCAAATAATTATATAATAGCAAGCATATACAAAACTAAAATTAAGTTTTAAACTCCAAGAAATGAAATTCTAAATTTTACCTCAGATAAATGACAAAATAATTTAGATATTTTATTTTTGAAAAAAATTAATGCATTCTGTTGTGTAAATTATAAAGATATTCCTATATTTACAACATGATTTTTTGTAATCTTTGTTTCATTCTCATGTATATATCAAAATAAAGGGAAAAGTAAAAAGGCATTTTACATTTAATTAAGAGGCCATATTTCCATAACAAATTATGGAGAATTGTTTATATTAAATTTTTTATATTTAAATTTTGAAGATCTCTGAGTTGATACATATTACCTTCTATGACATAAAACATTTGTATTTATAGTTATCCTTTCACTTACCCTTATCCATGTTTGGTTAATTTTATCAGCAACTTATTTTTTCATCTTTCCTCATTCTCTGAAACTTTAGCATATGCTGGTACATTTCAAATCCACATCACTTCCATTTCCTGTGCTAAGTCCAATTTCCTGATTTCTCATTACAGGTCATATTTCCTGGAAGTCTTTTATGGCATAATTTCCTACAGGGAGTTAGGTAAAGCTACAAAATACAGGTTTTATTACCTCTAAGTTTTTACACTGTTGGGATTGAGGCCTTCATCATGTTGGAATATAAGTGCTCATGGTTCACATTTGAGTGTCGGTAGCTTTCTCAGAATAAACAATAAATAAAGTCATTGAATGAATGAATTACTAACCAATGTTAGGTACTATTTCTTAAATATTGATGTTACTCTTTTTTATTTTTGGTTTAATAAGTTCCTGGTTATCTCAATAAATTTATACTGCTTTTCATTTTGTTTATAATCTGACTTATTTCCTTCTATTTTTATATTATCTTAAATAGAATATTTGAAAGTTCATAGTCCATTTCCATGCCTAGGAATTCTTTTTCCCTTCCACAGCTAAAATGTGCCAGTTCTGATGAACAGCATTAATATTTTCATTGTTTTAGATGTTTTTCCATAGAGTGATAGCTGTTCTTGACTATTGCATTACCTTTGTTTCTTAGATAGATTGTAATTCTGTGGAAGTAGCAACTACTATATGAATACATACATATACATATATATATATATATATATATATATATATACTCATTAACCAGAAAACATAAAATCACACCAGGCTGAATAACAATATTACTAGATTGAGACATCTACTTTAAAATATGCTCCTGATGCTCCGGATATATAGTAAGAGAGGGGAAAAGACAGAACCTTGCCAGATGTGGGATGTAGGTGCCACCCAGATCTTAAGTGCAATGATTGACCAACACATGGCTGTTTAGCTTTTATTCATGTAACTTAAGCACTTTTAACATGAAATCTCCTCTATTGCTTTTTCCAGCTACTTCCCTTGTACTCAGTAACCTTAGTTGAAGTACTATTTTATAATATTTTAGAAATAGACCTTTTAGTCTGAAATAGGCCCTTAAAGACAGCCTATCCTAACACTTGCTGTTTACTATGAGAAGTAGTTAATAGGGGAAGGCTGTGGAATAGTTACATGCACAGGACTCTCTGCTGAGTTTGAGGGCTCTGAGGAAGACTCAGGTTGGAAGCTGGAAGGGTTATTCTGTAATCTGTAGTGTTGGACCCATGTGTACTGGTGTCTAAAGAGCAGTCTCTGATCTTCAGCTGGACCCTTCCTGATAAGAAGAGCTACTGCCAACCTTATGGTTGCCATGCAGGGGCTCAGCATTGCTGGCACCATCTCAACATAAAAATGACTCTAGAAGTTAGAGCCACTGTTCAGGGAGTTCAAGGGGATGAAAGAGATCGGTCTCCGATGTATCACTGTATATGTCCTTTAGTGTAAAGTGCAGATAAGATAAAAAGAAGAGTGAAATAAGTCCTTTAACCTCCATCCCAAGCTGTCCAGGTGGTTTCCAGTGGGACTCCAAATCCTAGCTATGTAGCGTTTTCATTTTTTTTTTAAATCATTGCTGTGTCATTTCTTTGGATTTGCTTCCACAAGCCCCAATAATCCAACTCACAATTTACTTGAGTACACTAGGGCATTGAACAGATAGCCTCCTTATTTTTCCTAAGAAATAAATACCTTTTTAAAAATTTGACCCAGTTAATTTTAACATTTTGTTCAGCGAGAATGTCAACTAAAGTCATTTGCAGATATTTGAACTATTGCATTTACCTTCACTTGTTGCTTACCTTTGGCCATTATTTTACAGTTACTAGATAAGATATAGAAATATTTGTCTTCAAATTGCACTTCTAAAATTATTATCTTCTAAATCATGAGTTTTTTTCTTTTCACTTTGAAACACATCTCTGTATCCCTGACAACTCTTTTCTCCTCATTTTCATGTAAAAACAAAAAACATTCCAGTAAAAAAACACACTCATCTTACAGTGATTCCTTAAAGCTGGAAATGAATGTTGTTTGTACTAGAATATGTCACACATATTAGCAGCTCACAGCTTGTGTGTATTTCATGAGCATATTCAGCAATTCTACATGAAGATTCTCAGACACAGACCACAGAACTTACAAATCGCTGTTGTAATATTATACTACAGTGTTATTTACCAAAACAAAGATAAGGCTGAACACAGTGATAGTTTTCTCTGATCAAGTACACCTGCAAAATATTAGATTAGGTAATTCATATTACTTTTGAGTTCAGATATAACAGTGGTCATTGACTAGAAGATTAAAAATTCAGTCAGTCTAACCTTTTTACATTCACTATCAAGTTACAATCAGAAATATAGTACTCGAGTGTGGGGAAATGGCTATATCACATTTCTTGTGTTGTTTTTCATGAGTCAACTGAAATCTTTAATGCCTTAAATTAATTGGATTCATTATAGTAACAGGCTTTTTGTTGTCTTAGCAGAAGGTTGTGTTGAGCTGTCAACCTGAAAACAATCATTAGAAGAGTAATTCAGGTTTCTTAGCCCCAGCCCCAGACTATAACAATAAGTTACAACATTTAGTATATTCAATTACCTTGTTTGTGCAAAATAAGATGTGTATGTAAAGCTGTAGAAAAATTATTATGGGGTCTAATTAATTGTGTATTTTCTTGCTTGGGGTTCTCCAAATTACTGTAGTTAATTTCTATGTGAAAATTTATATCTTCTCACAGTTGTACTTTCACATGTTTAAATTTTCTGAATGTCAACACATTTGTTCTATTCTAGGTGGGATTTTTCCCTAATAAAGATATGCATATATTTAAAAAATCATTTCTGGTATAAAAATTACTATTTATTATGGAAAACATCTTATGAGATAACATTTATTTATAGGCATTTCTAAACGATGTTCAGATACTTAAGAGTAAACCATTGTAACTAAAGATATGCAATTATAATAGAGCAACAGAGATCACAAATGAACATGTTACAGGAAAGCAAGCTAAACTCTTATATTTTTAATCTACATATGACAAATATTGTGTTTTGATATGGGGTCTCAATGTAGTCCAGGAAGATTGGGAACTCATCTACAGACCAAGCTGGCCTCAAACCCACGAGCATTTCCTACTTCAGCTTCCTGAGTGCTGGGAGTACAGGTAAGAGCCACCATGTCCACATAAAACAATTTTACATTTAAAGATCCAGCCACAAACAGGTATGTCTTAATGTAGTATAACCTATACTATCTGTCACATTTGTGCTGCAGAAGTAACATGCTATACTGCCAGTGAATTTGGGAATTTTTTCACACTCAAAGAAAGATACAAGATACAAGGCACAGAAAATGGGGCCATTCATTGTGCACTGTGTTAGAATTTTTGAAGAATAAATGACACCTGAAATTTTTCTGATATTACTGCAAAATACATTTTGTGTATAATTTATTATCTTATAATTTTAGATATTACTTCACAGAAAAAAATGACCTGAAAAAATTATATTAATAAGGATGGGTTTTTTTCTGTATAGATGTGTCATGTGCATGCTTATGTGTATGCTTGCTTATATGTGTGTGAGTGCACATGCTTTTATGTATGTATACTTGCTAAATTTGGGGATCATAAGCATATGTTGGGTGTCTTTTCCAGTTTCTCCCTACCTTATGTTTTTGAGATACAGTCTGTTACTAACTCTAACTCTTGAGATTACTGGTTTACTTAGACTAGCAGTTCAGTAAGCTCCTGGGGAACTTCTGGCCTGGTCTCCTACAGCATTGAGATTATAAGTGCATACCATTGTGCCTAGTTTTTTTGTTTTTGGTAAGAGTGTGTGTGTGTGTGTGTGTGTGTGTGTGTGTGTGTGTGTCTGTGGCATTCGGAACTTCGGTTCTCATGTTTATACAGCAAGCACATTACACACTGAGCTACCTCCCCAGGCTCCAACATGGAAGTTTTAATGCTAATGTTTATATTATGGTATTGTGTTGTACACATATAATGATGTATATTTAAAATAAATAAATGAAGACTTTAATCCCAGCACTCCGGAGGCAGAGGTAGGAGGATTGCTGAGAGTTCGAGGCCACCCTGAGAATACATAGTGAATTCCAGGTCAGCCTGAGCTAGAGTGAGACCCTACCTTAGAAAACCAAAAATAAAAATAAAAATAAATAAATGAAGAATTCATAGTCTTGTGCTCTCTGTATACCACACTGGAAAGAACCCAAGGGCTCAAACAATGATTTAGATGCTTAGGTAACAGAAATGAAGAATGACATAGGATTAAACAGTATTCTCCTCTAGATCTTTACATTTTGATAAAGTTATTTTAGTAATTATAAAACAAAATTTGCCACCATTATACAACTACATATTCATTACATAATACAAAATTTTCGGTCACATGAAAGATGGATTTCTGCCTGGCATGGTAGTTTATGGCAAAAAATCTAACACTTTGGGACAGCGGAAATTGAGCTTGAGGCCAAGCTGAGTTAGAATGAGAGAGACTCTGTCACAAAAATACACAGCAAAACTGTCTCTCTTATCTATCTCAATATGTTGTTATAAGAGGAAATAATCACTTATACTCATTTACAAATGGAATATACTTAATAAGTATTGTCTATTTAATAAGAAATCCATTATTATTTAGCCAGGTATGTATGGTAAACTTGATAGTACATACTTTGAAGCTCATCCTTGTAAGAAAAACCTTTACAACAATGTACAGGACCTAAAGAATCAAAAAAAAGCAACCTGTCCACTGTAGAACAGGGAGCTCCTCTGTATCTCTCTCTCACTCTTATATTCTCTTAACTCCAACACATTCCTTGTCCACAGCATCTTGTGGCTGAATAAAAGAGACTTAAAACAGTAGCAGACATTAAGGGATCATATGAAAAAACGATTTCAAAATCCACTGAAAGTCATACTTAGCTTATATCTTATATGACATAAATTACATAAACACCTTTAGTTAGAGCTTTATACTCAAAAATATCATTGAGAATGTATGGTAGACATTAGTGATGACAATGTGCGAGAAGATAAAAATATCTGTTTCTGGAAGAGTTTTATGGTAGATTGGGATTGACAAATATTTTATAAACACTTAATATGCCTTTGATATAAATGTTGAGAAAAAATAGAGTACATAAAAGTCCTTAATGGTTCTCCTTTACCTTGGCAGGATATTAACCTATGGGCACGGCTCTGAGTAGCATTGATCATTGCACATACTTATTAAATTTTCACTGTGTGTCAGGTACAGGATTCCCTGGTTTATTATATAAACTAGTTCTTGCAGCAATATTTTGAAATAAATATTATAATGTATTTGTTTTACATGTGATTAAACTGATAACAAGCACTAGGAAGTTGCTCAAGTTTACATAGCAAATGCTAACCCTGTATACATTTTGGTCAACTTAACTTGCAAAGCTAATTCTTAGTCACTAATCATTTTAACTAGAATGTTTTGCAAGCTATTTACAAGGCTAGGTGTGGTGGTTTGATTCAGGTGTCCCCATAAACTTAGGTGTTCTGAATGATAGGTTCCCAGCTGATGGATATTTGGGAATTAGTGCCTCCTGGAGGGAGTGTATTGGTGGGACAGGCTTATGGGTGTTATAGCCAGTTTCCCCATGGCAGTGTTTGGCACACTCTTCTGTTGCTATAGTCCACCTTATGTTGGCCAGGGGGGTGATTTTCACCCTCTGCTCTTGTCATCGTTTTCCCCTGCCATTGTGGAGCTTCCCATAGAGCCTGTAAGCCAAACTAAATCTCTTTTTCCCAGAAGCTGCTCTTGGTTGGGGGATTTCTACCAGCAATGTGAACTGGACTGCAACAATAAAGTGGTACCTAGGAATGGGATTGCTGCTAGACACTTGACTATGTGGCTTTGACCTTTTGGAGCTGATTTTCAAGAGGAATGTGGGAGATTTTGATACCTTGGCCTAAGAGATGGCTGCAGTGCTGTAAGTACAGCTTAATGGACTATTCTGGTCTGAGCTGCAAGACCTGAATGTAGTAAGAACTATGGACTGTGAGGGGTGGCTTATGAGGGTAGAAAGAGCTTTGCTTGAACTAGGCTAGCGGTTTGTGTGAGAAGCTTGCTCTAATGCTCATTCCCTGAGAAGTTGTGCAGGATTGCTTTACATAGAACTGAACTGGTGTGAGCAGAGAGATATGACACAGAAAGGGAAATCTTTGGGTGAATGGCTGCCCATTTAGCTGCAACTGATTACAACCATTGAGATTGGGCCAGCTGACCTGTGCTGGGGTAACAGGAAGAATGTAGACTCTTCTGAAGGGGTTTGAGTGCTCAAGGAGTGTCTTGTTCTTCAAAGTCTGCTTTATTCACCCCTGGGTTTACAAATTGGCACCCTACCTGGTATTGTGGAGTACAAGAAATGCGAGAAAGAGGATCATTGAGTTTGCAACACAGTCTTGTGTTTTGGAAATGGCCATGGGCAGTGTGAAGCAAGTTTGTTGGTTGCCTACATGGAGATCCCATGGGGCCATGAAGATGAACCTCGGCTAGCAGTGGAGATCCAGTAGAGATGCCAGGATCACAAGATGGTTGCCAAGGAGAGCTGCTGGCCTCGATGAAGTTTTCCAGGACTATGACTAGCCTAGCTGGAGGGGCGGAATTGGAATGCCAGAAACTTGTTGCTGGTTAGAATTAGTGAATTTGGAGATTTGTCACTGGCTAGAGTTGTTGGACTTGAAGTTACAGTGTTTGATGTTTTCCCTGGTTGTTTATAAATCTTGTATTGATTGAATGTTTCTTTGTTATGCCCAGTGCCATATTGTGCAGTGTGAATATTTATTCTATGCCATTATGGTTTGGGAGGGTTATTTTTTGGTATTATGGCTCAGTTAAAAGATCTTGAACTATGGGGATGTTTGAACATCATTGGAATTGATAAAAGCTATGAGGACTTTTAAAGCTGGATTGAATGCTTTGTATTGTGCATCATGTATGGATATCAGTTTATGGGGGCAAGGGTCAGATTGTGGTGGTTTGAGTCCATATTCAACTAAGTCCATATTCAACTTAGGTGTTCTGAATGCTAGGCTGATGGATATTTGGGGATTAATGCCTCCTAGAGGGAGTGTATTGTTGGAGGCATGATTATGGGTGTTATAGCCAGTTTCTCCATACCAGTGTTTGGCACACTGTCCTTTTGCTGTGGTCCACCTTATAATAGCTAGGGGGTGATGTCCACCCTCTGCTCATGTCATTGGTTTCCCCTGACATTCTGGAGCTTCCCCTTGTGCCTGTAAGCCAAAATATCTTTTTCTCAGAAGCTGCTCTTGGATGGGTGATTTCTACCAGCAATGTGAACCACTGTGAATCAATGTGAACCAATGTGACTACAACACTAGACATGAGGGGGATTATTTTATACCACTATGGTATATTTCTCAGATACCACTCTAAGTTAATCTCCATCAAGCTTGCTATTAGAGAAATAATTTTATTCAAGCAGGAAAAGACTGTCAGTGCATTGCTGGTTTTCAATAAAGTAATTAGAGGTTTTTGATAAATTTGCCAGTAAGCTATATTAAATTTATGCTTTTCCCTTGTTAAGTTTATTACCTCTGTTCTCATTTGATGTGAGCTATTGCATAGAAAAGCACAACTGAGAATAACAGCCTAAACTAGGCAGTGAATAAATATATCTCGTTGTAAACCAGTTTTATTGATTGATTGGTTGTTAAAATTAGGAAGGTTTTATTATATTTCTGTGGTTTACATTTAAAACAAATCACCAAAAGCTTGATGCCTTTAAAAAGCAGGGATGTATTCTCTTAGATCTGTGGAAGCCAGGAGGCTTCAGTCTAGGAATTAGCAGGGCCACCTTCCTCACAAAACTCCAGGGGAAAATTCTTGTTTGTCTCAGCTCTTAAGTGCTCTAGAAGTAAGTTTGTTTGTTTGTTTGTTTTTTCCCCCAATTTAACATGGACTTTGCCTTCTCTTTGTGTCCTCTGCTCTTCCCCTGTGTCACTTAAAGATAGCTGTCATTGGATTTAAGGCATGGTCTAATAACTATAACTGATCTCATCTTTTAGAATACATTATTCAATCAAAAACTGCAAAATTATATAGGAAATGATAGTAAATAAAACTGTGGACAAGAAATATAGTCAGACCATTAACTTGAATAAAGAAACAGAAACAGAAGTCTGAGGATAAAAAGAGATGTTACAACTTAGTTGAATATGGACTTAAAGGGTGCTAACGGTTCATCTGAAGGTCAAGAAATAGGTCAGGATTAGAAAAATGCAGATTTTTTAATTTGTTCATCACAGAAGATGAAGTTGTAAGAATGTTTTAAATTTTGCAAACAAGACAGTATAAATAAGCAGAGTGGGTGAGAAAGAACTATTGGAAGATTATAAGTAATTTCTATTTGTTTTTTAGATGTATTAAGCCTCATAGCTATAGGCAAAAGTACCAGAAGACATGATGATCATAAAGGTTAACACCATAACCATTTTTATAATATTTTAGATTGTGTTAATAATTTTAGAGTTCATGGAGCAAATCACCTCTATGTTCTAATATTTAAAGTGACTAGTAAAACTTCACATATATTACTTCTCCTTGTGCTTCCTTATTAAAATAAGCTGAGGTTAGAAAGCATCAGTCTCTCCCTTGACTGCAATAAAACATATAAATATAAAGTTAAAGAATTTTGCTAAGTGTAGGAGATAGTGCATCTAACACCTGCCAAGACTTTAATTTTTTGTCAGTAATGCTGTCTAAACAGGCACTTGAACATTTTCAATATTTATGTACTTCTCTTTAACTATTAAGGCAAAAAAGGGATATTGGGCAATCTCATATCTATAAAAGCTTTGAGGTAGATTATCCTCCGTGAGTTGAGAACAGATTCTGTTTAATAGCATTAAAATAGAAAAAAATCAGAATGAAGAGGGCCTCAGTACAATTACCTGGTAAGCAACTCATAAGAAAAAATGTTCTGTTAGAAAAGCCACTGTTTACAATTACTAAAAATGAAAAAAAAATCCAATTATTTGAATTATATTTCTGGCTTTTGGCTCAATTTCCAGATTCATAACATGTTACAAATAGTAACTTGACACAAGTTTTTATATTAAAATTATTTATGTAGTGTGTTTTAAAAAATATTTTTTTAAAAAAATAGGTTTAATATGTTAGTAGGTTTCAGTGCTAACATATTTTAATTAGTATGTTGGCGGCACCATGATCCACAGGTCTGTGAGGTTTTGAGGTAATTCTTTGTATGTGGCTGGCCAAAATGTGATTCTAGACAGAGATTGTTTGAGCATATACTTCCTTTTCCTTAAATGCTCCAACTATGACAGAAACTTAAATTTTCATCATAACTAAATCTAATTGTAAAATTAGCATTCTTGATAATATAAAATACATGGATATTCATGTAGACTTAGGAGTATGATCTCACAGACCATCTGACTACATTTAAACCTATGCTCTATGTTCAGAAAGCATGGAACTTGGACAAATGATCAAGTGACCTAATTTATCAGTGTTTCAGTCTCTATGTAATGGAGATGATCACAGTGGTGATGATAATGAGCACATGATTAATATGAGTTAAATTTGAAAACATTTTAGAACTTTATGATATTATGCAAATATTTACTGATAGGTTTTTGTCAGTTTCATATGAATTAGAACTTTAATTTCTATGTTATTCATAATATAGTAAAATGATTTGGAAAACACACCAAGTCAGAAGCTAAAATAACTCAGGTATAGAAACAAAACAAAATGGTAAAGTTGGGAGAGCAATGATCATGGCTCACTAATGTGGGCCATTGGAATAAATAATTTCAGTTGTTCGTCATACAAACTCATGTGGATAAAGTAGGATTAGTCTCATTTTAAACAGTGATAAGGGCTGGAGAGATGGCTTAGCGGTTAAGTGCTTGCCTGTGAAGCCTAAGGACCCCGGTTCGAGGCTCAGTTCCCCAGGTCCCACGTTAGCCAGATGCACAAGGGGGCGCACGCGTCTGGAGTTTGTTTGCAGAGGCTGGAGGCCCTGGCGCGCCCATTCTCTCTCTCCCTCTATCTGTCTTTCTCTCTGTGTCTGTCGCTCTCAAATAAATAAGTAAAAAATGAACAAAATTTAAACAGTGATAAAAATATTTTACCTTCATCTGTTAATTGCAAATGCAGTAGTAATTGCCTTAAAAGATATTATAAGCATAAAATGAATTTATGTGGAAAATCATTCTGAAACAAACATATAGTCCTTAATGGGCATTCCGCAAATGCTTTTGCCACTTCAGTCTTAGCTTTTGGTTTTGCTTTTGGTTATATCAAAGGTTAAGACTTTATACATCCTCTCCCTATTTCCCTCTCCCTCTTTCCCTCTCCCTCTCGCTTGCTGTCTGTCTGTCTGTCTGTAAGTAGCAAAGTGCCTTCTTCAAATTTGGCAGCTAGTTTGTTCCTGATAAGGTGGATAAGAGCCATCGCTTTAACTCTCCTGTTGTCAGCATAGAATACAAACATGTTCTATAGCCCATTTTCTTACACTTAAGATTATGACTCGATATAGAATCACATTGGTGAAAGTTCAGGGATTATAAGAATGAGTACGAATGATAGGTTTTGGAAGGCACAGGACCAAAACACTATTGAAACCAAATACCCAAAGAATTCAAAGTGTTTTTGGCATTACTGGCTAGTGCTATACTTTATGACATCACTACAGCCTTGATTCTGTGCCCACACTATGTACACTCTGCATTGCGTGTCCTGAAATATTTCAAAACAACAATAATGCTACCTGATACACCTGAACCTAGATTCAAAACTACTGAATGCTATGAATTGCACTGTTCTTAAGGTACAAACATAGTTTTCTGCTTTCATTTAATCATACTGGTTTCATCTCTAAAAGCAAAGCCTTATAATATTTTCTACACTCATTCCTCAGCATGTAGATATTTAATTGATTTATGTGTGTATTATAAAAATACTTAACTTTAAAAATTACTGTTTAAGTTGCTGACTAGAGTTTCATTTAAAAGAAACAAAAACATCTGTGGACCTTTTGCTTGGGATTAGGAGAAAATTTGCAACAATTATTGAAATGGCCTTTAACATATTTCTGTTATTTTATACTGTGTATGTATGTCAAGTGACATTCTCAGCATTGGTGGGTATGATGTCAACATGTCAATCAACTCTGGAAAACACTGAAGATGCTCTACCTCCTAAAGTAATTAATGCTTTATGGAAAGGAAATACAATTTATATCATTAGTTTACACATTTGCTTTCATCTTTAACAAATGATATATTAGGTATACATAAAAATTGTCTAATACAAATTAATAGTTTATTACCTGTAAATGTTTAATTTAAATCATTTACAGTGTTTCATAAAAAATCCTCAGGTGTAAATGGTTGTAAAAGGGCTGGGGCAGATTGCTCACTGGTTAAGCACATTACTTGCACAAACTTGAGGGCCTGAGGAGTGCCTAAGGCCATCTGAGTTTGATTCCTGACTTCCCCCAACATACACATAAAGAGCTACTAGTAGCTACCCACATTTGTAACTCCATTTCTGTGGAGAGCAGTGAACAGATAATCTCAAAGGATTTCAAAAGTGCAGCAAGCTCTGACATCAAGTGACTCTATCTCCAAGAAAAACATCTGGGTGAGTTATGAGTTGGAGTGACCAAGGGGTTGCTCTGGCCTCCACAGCCACTCATGCTATATTTGCACATACATGTGCTCATACCATCACACATACTTCATCGCAAGCCCACACATATACTATGCACATGCACAAAAATGACACATGGTTCTGAGTAGAAGTATAATGCACCATACACTAAAGGACTGTTCTAGCAAAAAAAAAATAATAATAATGAATATAATTCATTCTTACAGGACTCCATGACAGAGAAGAAAGGCTGGCTGAATGTGAAAAGCAAAGAACTTTATTCCTTGTGTCGCCTACTTAGTTATGTGATAGAAGTTTCACATATAGACAAGATTAACTGAACCTAGAATAGAGAAGTTCTGCACACTGACTGAAGCAAAGGACATTCACACTTTCCATTCGGTCAACATCCCTGAAGCTTATTACCTTTTTCTTGCTTTTGTCTTTAATATGGAATTATGTTTCTGAAATTTTTATTGTTATTTTTTCATTCTCTTCAAATAATTAAATTTTAAGTGAACCTTAAATGCATGGATAGCTTCATCTTAAAATAAGTTCATTTTGGGAAACCAAAAGATTCATAAACAATATGGAAGCAGTGCCCATTAAAGAATAATCTTCTGTTCACAATGACTTCAGTTCTTATCTTCCTTTCTGAAAGGGCTTATTTCTTTTCCTTCAGGAAACAAACTTGGTGGCACCAGGTGCCAGAAAAATAGCAAAGATTTTGCCCCCTCAGAAGAATTACCTGGAAGATGGCTTGGCAGCTTGTTACAAGAGCAATGAGCAGTGTCTCTCTCATGTTTGCTAAACTCTGGTCAGGTTCCTTTTGGAGTGTCAAAGAGGAATGGCCCTTGAACTCCCTGGAATGCAACAAGCATCCACACTCTTTCTCTCATCATTTTCTTTTGCTACTTGCATAGAAAAAAATTTTTAAATTATCCCATAACAAAAGACAATTGAAATAGTAGGGAGAAGGGCATGGATATGCATGAGACTCAATATTTATAAATGAAACAGTGTTGTCTTCTTCATATTCTGAGTAATAGAATCTCCCTGTTCACCTCAAGCTCTGGACAAATACAGGATCATCCCAGGGTGGTTTCTATATATCTATGAACTCTTTACTTGCTAATGTGGAATCAAATTACTCAGTGTCATCTATTTTATAGGGATTTGATTTCATATCTGAAATCTAGGGAATGGAATAATGTGATAGTTAAGGGGAACAGAAGCTATTCAGCTCTCACAAAAGAAAAGAGAGGTGCTACAGTTAAGGAACTAAAATGATTTAGGTGAAAAGGATAAAAGAGGGAAATGCACACATACTAGGTAAATCCCATATTAGTCCATCAGCATTGTATTATGACAGAATGAAGTCCAATTATAGAATTCTCATTCTCAGCATTCAGACATTTACAGGTAAACTACCAAATATAATGATTACAAGTTCACTGAATCAGAATCCCACCTTTTGGTATGATTAAATTTTAATTGTATTTCTCCTTTGGGATCACTAGTAGCTAATAAGCTCAAGAAAATAGGTCTTTAAATATCAGGAGCAGTAAAAGTCTCTCTGTGCACTATATTTTGATGTGCTTGGCTGCCTAAGGCATTCTACTGCCTACAGTCTCAACTCGTCAGTTTCCATATCAATGGAATATCTAAATACTTATAAATCCTGAATGTTGATATGAAATGATATTAGATATACAGCCCATATGAAGTTCCCTTTAAAGTAATTAAGAGACTGTATTGCATCTTATTGATGAGTTAAATAGCTAAGACACACAAGTACAAATGCACAAAGTTTTATTTTTAAGTAAACATGTTTGACTCAATAAATCCTGCTTTGTTGGTTCTCTTATTTATTTTACTATTTTACTGTTACATAACACAAAGCAAGGATAAATTCCTTGATTTATGAAAGAACTAACTTTCTACTGTGTTCAGCATACTCTGGTGGTATTTTATCCTACAAAGTCGAAAGGCTCAGTGTTTGTAAATCAGGTTAACAATGTCAGTGTGAGATGTATGTAAGTGCCTTCATGACAGCATCTTGAGTTCAATGGGCATGCGTAAGGAGCATTTAGATAATTTTTGAAGTTGCTTATATTTTCCCAAAATATAAAAAGCTCTACTTCAAGAAGAGTATAATTAACATTTCAGTTCCTGAAGAAGTACACTGCTTCTGAGAACTACCCCAATTATACTTCAGAGGGAATTGGTACAGGTTGAACTACAGAATCAAGGTCATCATCATTACTGCTCTGACTGAAAGGACATTGCACTTGAATCAGCATTCCTACCTTCACACATCTAGTTCAGTCTTTCTTTCTGTTTTAAATCTTGTAGTAATGCCTCTTTGCTTGCAGGTAAATCCATCATCTTGAACTAGACACTTGACACTAGGTCACTCTCTGCCTCATTCCTCCCCTCTTGCTCTCCTCAAGCCACCTTCTAGGACCTAAGTCATTGAGTTCCTTTTTTCTTCTGGCCTTTGCATAGATATGACTTTTCTTTTTTAATCTAAGAAGAAAACCTATAGAAAGCTTTATTCAAATTTTCTTTCTAGCTACATATTATGCTTCTTCCTGATTTCTATAAGGTACATCTCCTTTTGACAAAAATCACATTTATTTTTATTTTAATGGGCTCACACAAGACAATGGTTTGTACAGTGCACAGAACAGCTCAAAGGAATACATTATAAAGATGTTCCTTTAAGTGTGATTATTCAGCTTAATGAATTTTGACTTTATAATGTGATATACCCTGAGTAGTGAACATACTTTGAATTTGGAATGTTACTCTTTGCCTAGTCTCACCATCATGGGGTTTGCGGGCTTCAGAAATTCTTGAACCACACGTCCTCAGTTCATGTCTGTTTTAACCCAAAGAATTGAGATAAACCAGACTAAGAAGAATTATTACACTTATTCAGGGCAAGGGAAAATGAAGAGAGAGCTTGTCATGTAGAGGACAGAAGGGTATAGAGAACCCATGTGGGGGTGGGGATTCTCCCTCCATTTTAGCCTGGCTAAGCTTACCAGGAACCAGAAGTCAGGAGAGTTAAATATAAAGCAAAAAGAAAGACCTCAGCTGGACAGATGGCTTAGTAGTTAAGGTGCTTGCCTGTGAAGCCTTAGGACCCAGGTTCAGTTCCTCAGGACCCACATAAGCCAGATGCACAAGGTAGTACATGCATCTGGAGTTCATTTGCAGTGGCTAAAGGCCCTGGTGCACCTATTTTCTCTTTCTCACTCTACCTGCCTCTCTCTAAAATCAATCAATAAATCAATAAATAAATAAATAAATTTTGAAAAGAGAGATTTGTTCATTGCCTAACTGGTAAGTGTCTACTTATAACCTAAATATGGTGGGTCTTACCTTCAGGCTCAGGAAAGCCAGAGTGAGAGCTGATTAGTCTGGGCTAGAGCCTGGCTCAAGAAAAATCTATCCATGTAGCCACATTTTGGAGCTGAGCTTAACCAAACACAACTTCAGAATCAGATTTAAATTCTAGGAAAGGGGAACTCCCTCCGAAGGAGGAGCCAAGGTTCTTTATGGAAAAACAAATCTTGCTAACTCCTTTAGTCAAGAAATAAGGAGAGCAGAACTCTCCTTCTCAGAACTCCAGTAAAGTGGAGATTTCATGGACAGATTAAGGACATTGCTAATTTTGGTTTCCAGGTCTAGGCACCCCAAACTATCTAAAAAAGCTACCCGACTCTCATGGCCATCTGCAGTGATGATGAACACTGGTCACCAGGAACAAGTACCACTCATTCACATGAAGGAATGCATCTAATATTCCTCAGCAGAATGTGTTGCAGAGCTGTGAGTTGTTGTACTTTAGGTCTATTAAATGCAATGATACTTTCAACTTCCGATGGGTTTATAGACACAAAGTCACACTGTTAGTTCAGGAATATCTGTATATGAAATATTTATCTTCAATTCTCAGCATCGAACCTGGTATCTGGTACACAGTGGCATGTTGTATCTTCTACATGAATTGAATACAGAATTTTAAGAATAATATAAGCATAAGAGATACCATGAAAACCTTATAAATACAGAAGCTGCTAAGTGATACAGTGCTATCACACTGTCCAAGTCTCAGAGACCATTGAGCAAGAGGTGATGGAAAGAAAATAAGAGCAAAATGATGGGAGGAATACTTTGAAACACTATCCTCCATACACAAAATAGCCTTTGCATTCATGTCTGCACAATGGCTGTTATTTCCTATACAAAATCTGCAAAATAAGGGCAAACAAAAAATAAATAAATAAAAGGGCAGTATCATAATGGAAGAGTGACTGGTTGGAAAGAGCAAAGGGCTTAGTTGAGAAGGAATGAAGGAATTGAGGAAGGTAGAAAAGTGAGAGTTGTAGGTGGGTCTTACAAACAGGGAGCATTGTGTTTATGCATCATGTGAATTAAAAGTTTAAATATATAGGTGCCAGTGATATATATGTAATCAATATTTATATGAGAAAAATTAATTTTTGGGTAGCCACATTTATGCTTAGAAATGAAGAAATGTATGTGGATTCTTTTCACGAAACTGCACTTGACATTATAAACTCTTGGTGTTCCTTCTTGACATTATGTTAAAAAAAAGTAACTCTATTTTTTAATGGTACCCTGTAAGGGCTTATTGCCCCTCAGATAAAATACAAGGCAAAGGATGCTCTTGTGGTATTTTTGAACTGACATGAGGTATATATCAACAGAATCCTTGTTAAAAGTATCTCTCTCTGGACTCCCTCCCAATTTTGAGAAGGCAAAAGGTTCAGATAAGCATTTCAAAGTTGAATCTTTTGAGCTTAGCTCATCATGACTGTTTTTCCTGACCAAGTCATTTTTAGGTTGCAACTGTCACTCCATTGATCATACCCCTTTGGCCACAAAGTCAATACCATTGAGTACCAAGAGAAAACATTTGTTATAAAAATGTAAGACAGAGCTCCAGACCACAAATGAGCAAAATTTTTCAAAGCATATTAGCCAAAGAATGATTCTTTATTACTGTTTTGGTTACTTTAAAGTGGAGAGATGGCTCAAGAGAGAGATTTACAGATTTACCAATGTCTCTCTGCTTAGGATCCCTAATTTCCCACATGCTCTCTCCTCTCCCTGGAGACTGTCTGTGGTTTAATAACACATGTTGCCTGGAGGGCTATGGAAGAGCAGAGGAAGCATCCAATCTGACATTCAGCTGTAGGAATTGGAAGTGGGAGCATTCAGTTTTATGCTACTGAAAATAATTTCAAGTAAAATTCTAACACATCCCAGACATACAGTAAATCTTAATAGAATCAATAGATTCATCAAAGCAAGAAGTGTTTACAGAATTTATGAGCAGAATTTTTTTCTCATTTAAACCAATAAAAGTATCAGTTACCCTCAAGCTTCCTTACCATAAAACTTAAGTAAAACAAATATTCATGCTAATAGCACAGTTATTATTATCATTAAAAAGATCAAGGAGGAAAAATACCTATGGTATTTTTTTGACAAATGAGCATCTATTAGATTCCTGATTCCTAATTAAAGACCAATTTTCAAAAATCTACCCCAACATACTACTACTTCCAGATAACTGTTAAAATGAGCCATCATCTTTTACTTTAACCACGAGCCTGACCTACCCATTTTTCAGCCTCCCATTAATAAATGTTGCTTTTCTATGAGCAAGAATCAAGATGATTGCTTTGAAGTTCCTTAGAGATTTGATTCCCAAATAGTTCACACTGAATTACCAAGGGTTAGGGAAAAGGGGGGGTTAAAAGTTGCAAGGGCAGATGGATTGATTTTAATACAAAGAATAGTCGAAATGTATGTCCTTGGCAACAACCCTTTAAGGGAATGCGTATCTCACACAAAACAAAACTGAACATTCATGATATCTTTTTTTTTTTTCTTTTCAATCCAGACTCAGCAATTTCAACAAATCAACCGCATAAGCATAAACATACATGCACATCTCTAAGTATGCACAAAACATATACAAATCCCACATCCTGGATGGACAGGTCATTGTTAAATATAGGGAAAGGGTGCACATTGGCTTTTCTTAACTGAATGGCTGAGAGTAATAGCAACTCGCCATGTGAGCAGCCCCAGAATGAACTGCAGGTGATGTCAGTAATGCTCATCTGGAGAGGCACATCTTTCTACCCTGAAGAGCCAATTCAATCCTTTTGCTTAGCTCAGATCTCCTTTTGTCTCAGCAGGGGGTGCCGTTTGTGCCAAACAGTGCTGAATTAATTGGGTTTGTTTGGCTCTATCTCGAGTTACATTACATGCACACACACACACACACACACACACACACACACACACTAAGAAGAATACTAACAGGGAGAAAAATCACCTTGGCATTATTGTTCTTTTATACCACATATCTACTATCCATCTTATGTTCTTGTGTTTAATCAGTGGGCTACTCTGAAGTTTAGGAGATTAATACAGTTCAGAATATTCTTCATTACAATTATTTGTTGTTACTTTTTACACCAACTTTCTTTTTAAATATAATCTTATTGAAATAGCTGATACTTCTTAATTTCAACTGATAAAAATGCTCATTTTATGTGTATAGGAATGAAATATAACAAGGTTTTGAAATCAAAAGTGAGGAGTAATTTGTTCAAATACAAACATTGAAACACATTATGAAAATAGGCACCATGCCTGCAGAAACATTACAAACAACCTCACTCATAGAAAATAAATACTACACTACTAATACTATGTGATAGACCACATAACGAGTCTCGGATTTCCCAGATCTAAAGAAATGCCATCTGGGTAGCTACTTCTAGTGGTTTAAGAATTCTTAGTGGTCCAGATGGCGAAAGGTTGTGTTGCCAGCTACTCAGGGGACTGAAGCAGGAAAATCACAAGTCAAGACCCACCTGATGTACATACTGAGTTCAAGGCTAGCCTTACAACTCTGTAAGAGACTGCCTCAAAGTTTAAAAAGGTGAGAAAGGGCTAGGAATTTTGCTCAGCCATTTAGTGATTGCCTAGCATGCACAAGGTACTAGATGCAAACACCAATATCCCCTCAGCCCCTGACCAAGAAGAATTTTTCCTGGTATTTCAATGCATCAATACAAATCCCAGGATCCTAATTTAGTCCCATTCTGATGATGCAACTTTATTTTTACCTTTTTGCCAACATAAAACCATATATTCAGTCATATTACCCATGACATTTCCTACTGCATTGAGTTTATTACTTCCTGCTTTTCTGACTTTTCATTCAACGTGAACATGCTTCCTTTAAGCTTTATGAAGCTTTCTGTCTTCTGTCTCTGGTCCAGATGGTCTTCTCCCTCTACGTTAAGTGTGCTTGCAGATGTACCATCTGGATACATCTGTGTTCTGGCATTTCTATAGATTCCATGTGTATTACACTTGTTTGCTCAAACATGTGGTAGAAAATGTGAAAATATAAGACTTCACCTTTCTTTTGACTTCTTTTGAGAGTGTTTTGAAATATACAGTAGATGTTACCTGAAAATTAACTACACATACTTTGAGAGAGGGTGAATTTACTCTCCTTGGACTATGTTAGGTTTAAATACTATGAGGGCATCAATGTGACATTTGAGAGGGTCTCAGCCTAAGATTCACAAAGTACAGCATATGATATATAGGGTTTTTTTAGTCCCTACAATTGTACTAAGTGTATTTTCTCATGTTAATCATTGCAATACATTTATCCATTAAATACATAACTTATTTATAATTTAAAGACATGGATTGTACAGTTAAAGGTTTTCTGAATTCATTTAGAAAACAGAGAAAATTAATGAATCTGCACATTTTTCTACCACATTTCATCATTTGTAAGAAATATGTTTTATCCAGAAGTTATTTCGACTATCTAAGCAAATCTTCCACTAGCATAATTTTCTAATCTTTTATTTATTTTTCATTTCTAATTGAAAGATGGTGAGTATGATTGTCTTAAGTGCATCATTGTAATCTATTTATTATTATCATAATGTAACATCTCAAGTGAAATTATAGACCTGTCCAAGAAATATAAGAGAAGACAAGGGAGTTATTATAAAAGTGAAATAGCAAAATTGTACAACCATTTGTAGTAATATTCTTAGACCGAAGAAAATTGCACAGTAGCAGAACTCAAACAAGGTGAATTTTTCCAAATTTTTTATGAACATATAGTCTCATATACTATTCTCCCAGCAAAATTCAAGTAACCAAAAGAAGGAAAGACACCATCCCTGTTCTGTAAAACAATACTGAACCCCAAACTAAATCCTTTTCAGAACTTTGGAGAAGATAGGAGGTCCAAATACACATTTCAAAGCAAAGCCTTTTAAAGTTAGCTTAGCATGACAATATTTACTTGGCAACTTGGAAACCAAAAATTTTCAATACGCATGATTTGAGAATATTTATTATCACTGATAAAAGTTCAAAATATGATATATAAACAAACTAAATGTAAACATATGTGTGTAGAAAGGAATTCAAAATTATACTGTTAGTGAAGGGGACATGCTTTGGTGAGTACTGTGCTTTCTCCATCAGTATGAGGAGTTGAACTTGGATTCCCAGCACCCATGTAAATGTGGTGGACCTGGTGGCTCATATCTGTAATCCCAGCCTAAGTAGGTGGACTGTGAGAATCCCTAGGACTCACAGACTAGCTAGCAAAGCTACATCAGTTAGCTGTAGATTAATGGAGAGACTATCTCAAAATTAATGTGCAGAGTGATATGTGTAGATATACAACATAAATCAATGGTCTCCACCCACTTGTGCACAAACAGGACCCTACACACATGAACATATTTATATGCATACACAACACACATGCATACATGTATATAAATAATTTTACAGTATACTTTTGTGATAGATTTGGAATGACTTGTAATTTTTAAAGTTAGTTTTGTTTAATTTTCAAATCACTTATATAATCAATATTGTTAATTTTGAAATCAGAAATTTATGTTTCCAATAAATTTTAATGTCTGAGGAAATGATGGAGTGCATATTTTTTGAGTTTTATCTTTAAGTGTAATTCATGACCCTCTTAGTGGTTATGTTAAGCCAAAAAATAATTGTAAGAAATATGGAAGATGGAGAGATACTCCAGTGTTTAAAGGTACTTGCTTACAAATGCCTGCTGACCCAGGTTCAACTTTCAGCACCAACATAAGCCTACAGAAAGTGGCATATATTTCTGGAATTTGTTTGCAGTAGCAAGAGACATTGGCATGCTCACAATTCTACCCATATACATGTAAATAAATAAAAAATGTTTAGAAAGAAGATTGATAAATCAAGACTAAAAGTTAAAAGTAAAAAAATAATGCTAAATTGAATTTCACAAAACAGAATGAAATATTCTAATGTAAACATGGTGGTTCTTCCCTTCATTTGAAACACAAAATGGTCAATAGACATCCTGCTGATCACTTCAGAGCTCAGTATAGCATTCCCTGTTTCCTTGGTGCCACTTACTTTCTGCATTAAGTGCTGTTGACCTGATTAAGGGTATACATTATGAGCCTTTAGACATATATGCTCTAAGAAGCACTACACTTTGGAACCCTCTGGGTCACAAGATGCTATTTAGACACTGTACATTTTAACACCTTAGAGATAACCATAAAGGGCTTATGAAATAACTGTGTATATTTTGACCTTTCTAGCAAATTAATTCTGTGGTGACCATCGATCTTAACCATTTGATGTGTTATCTGTCCCATTCTCTTTTAGCAGCCCTTTACTTATGCGAGATTACTCTGTTGAATGAACAATGATCACATTTGTGTGATGTCAGTTCTTCATGTTGCAATGTATGCTATCATATGTTTTATTTCTTATAAACAACATGC
Source organism: Jaculus jaculus (assembly GCF_020740685.1). Classification (NCBI taxonomy): domain Eukaryota; kingdom Metazoa; phylum Chordata; class Mammalia; order Rodentia; family Dipodidae; genus Jaculus; species Jaculus jaculus. Next base: position 200,676,297 of record NC_059102.1, on the reverse strand, counting down.
ATAGTTAGGAACTTGTGGTAAAATTTTTTACATTGTTGAATAATGGTCCAAATGTTTGCTAATGAACTACATCTTATTCTGTAAAACTGGCTGTAATCATTCCTTCTTTTCTTGTGATTTTATGTTTTGTAATTAATACATATAGCAAAGATCCCAATTAGTTGTCTTAGGTTTGTGTAACATAAACAAAATGCTTCAATATCTGCCTTTTCAAATAGCATGTACTATGATTTTTTTTAAAAAAAATCTTATTTGAGCTAAAAAGAAAATAATACGCATAGAAATTTCCCTGAGTCCACTAATTATTTTTCTTCCTCTATTTATCTATTCACACAGAGAAATATTTTTTTCTCATTTATACAAGACAATATTAATATAAGTATTTGAGACAGATAACAAGAAGTACAGAAATTGAAATAACATAATATTGAATATCTCCAATGCACAATAATTATACTACATTATTGTTCTGTGGCTGTCTATATAAACTAATTTTAGGGGTTTAATGAATACTAATGCTTTCTGGAAGTAATTGTTCTGTTACACTTAGAGTTCAGTAGTTAGGTTTATTAATTTTATGTCACACAGAGATTTTTAGCTAGGCAATGGAATTTTCTCCAAAATAAGCTGCTTCAAGTTATAGAGTTTATTGACTATCTGAATTGCAATTATGAAAATATCATTGAATTTTCAGTGTTCCTGTGGTTAAAATATTCACTTTCTTCGGGGTTGCACTTCTACTATTAAAAAGCTTAAAGCTACTGACCCTCATGTAACAAAGTTTGGTGCCATGCATGTGTATTCTTTCCTGCAGCTTCCACAATTATCAAGGCAACATGTTCTATTAGGTTCTTTAATCAATGTTTGTTTTCTCTTTCTAGAAGCTAACCATATTAGGATATTCAACACATTTTTAGGCAGGATTTGACTTGAGATTCCTGAGTAGTGCTTTTGTTTTGTTTTGTTTTGTTAATAACAAGGACCAGGGGAATTCTCTAGCTCTCTCTGGCCTTACTTGACCCCCCAAGGAGCTTAACTCAGAGAGCTGTGGAAATCACAGCAGAGGAACTGATTTAAAGAATAATCTAGTCCTTGCTCCTGACAGGGCTTGCTGATCCTCACACCAGAGGGACTGGCTGGAGCAGGGTGAAAGCCTTGAGGCTTCTGAACATGACTCTAGCTTTTTACACTTTGGTCTCATTCCTTCTGTTTTTGTGCCTTTCTTTGAACATTTACAGTTGTGAGAACTCCAATTAATGATGAAAACAAAATAACATTTCCAAGTAAAGCCCCAGTAGTTTCTTTCCAACTTATTAGGTTGTAAATTTTTTAGCTAGTTTCAAGTCATTGATTCAATTAAAGTTAAATGGTTATTTTTTGTTTGTTTGTTTGTTTTTGTTGTTGTTGTTTTGTGTAGTTAGTTCATTGGATAAGATTTATGCATATTGGTGAGAATGTAGCCTTAGAAATGATTTTCCTTTCTCATTCTTGACTAAAGTACGAGTGGAAAAAAAGAGAAAAAACAAAACTATAGATACATGAGACAGTTCTTGTTTCATGACTACATAATTTATTCTAAAACTTTAACAAGGGAAATAAATGCTGGACATGTGATAGTGACTTCTGATAAAGGGGAGCAAGAAAGAAAAAAGTAAAGACAGATATGTTTCTAAGAGAAGAATATACCAAAATATTTTAAAAACTAGACGACCATTTTTTTTTGTTGTATAATTTCATACTTTTTATTGCATGGATTATTTTCTCTGTGTTAAAGAAGTCATCATAATTGTGAAAGACTCTTGTCTAGACAAGAATGGAGGAAGGAATAAATACCTTGACTGTGTAATGTTAGTTGACATAGTATTTCTGCATACTTGCTTTTATATAGCTTCTTAACAACTATTGGTGGAAGTTTTATAAGCATGTTCCCTTGGAAACAAAATAGAGAGACTGAGGCTACAAGTACAAGTATCCAGTCAGAATTTCCGCAATGAGTGTTGTAATATCTATACTTTGCAGCATGTGAAGTGTCAGCTGCAGTGAGGATTAAGTGCCAGAAATATGAATAGCTACAGCTGAGAAAAAAATGATTTCAAATTATATGTAACTTCTGTTAATTCAAACTTAAATGTAAAACATCACAAGATGACTAGTGGCTGGCAGGTTGGGTAGCATAGATTTAAAAGTTCTGAAGACTAGATAGTAATGCAACCAGTAAATACATTCTCCAAATGATACCCATGTGATCCTTGCATATTCCTTTATAATTAAGACCTGAGTGACAAGCATGGTTTAGTGATTAAGGTGCTTTCTTGCACAGTCTAAGGAACTAAATTCACTTCAATTCCCCAATACCCATCTAATCCAGATGCACAAGGTAGAACATGCATCTGAAGTTCATTTGCAGTGGCTAGAGGCCATGGTGCACCCATTCTCTATCTGCGTCTCTCATGACAAATAAATATACAAATAAAATATTAAGAAAAGAACTGAATGATTTTAGACATGCATAAGTACACAGGATTAGGTTTGATGACACATTCGCACTAAAAATCATATGCAATGAATTTCTAATAGAATTTTTATGAATATGCTAATTTTCATTGTGAATAATTTTATAAATTTATTTACATGTGTGTGTTGGAGTGAAGGACATGCCAGTGTCTCTTGCTTTCGCAGTCTATCTAATGCTATTCTGTCTTTACATGGGTATCTGGGAAAATTGAACCTTGGCTAGTAGGTTTTGCAAGCCATCACTTCTAACCACTGAACCATCTCCTCCACCTTCTGTTAACAATTTTTGTTTGTTTGTTTTTTTGAGGTAGGGTCTCACTCCAGCCCAGGCTGACCTGGAATTCACTATGGAGTCTCAGGTTGGCCTCAAACTCATGGCAATCCTCCTACCTCTGCCTCACAAGTGCTGGGGTTAAAGGCGTGCACCACCACGCCCAGCTTCTGTTAACAATTTTTAAAGGTAGATTATATTATTTTTCCAAATTTTTGTTTTTAATCTTTATACTCTTTATAAGACTCACAATGTATTATTAAATTAAATTTTAGATGCATTTATTTAGTTTTCTCTTTAGAAGATGGTTAGTTTAGGGTAGAAAATACTAAGTCATCTAAACACAAATTTTAAAAAGTTTGTAATATTATTTCCTTGATGATTGGAATGGTGCTAATCTACATGAAATATTCAATAACAGGCAAAAAGAAAAATAATCTGCCTCCAAATAGAATATGGAAACAATTCTATCTAAAACTTTGGACAAATGCAACTGGGAGCTGAGCCAAACTATATGCAGTACTTGTCAACCAAAGGTCATTCCTAGGTAGGAAATGATTTTATTGTTTTCATATATTGGATAAAAGTATAATGTAGACAATACTGCATGATTTGTATAAATTTGCACTGTTTTTCCTATTTCCATATTATGTGTGTCTAATATGATTAAATATGTGACCACATATTTAAATTTACTGAAAAAAATACCTAAAATAAGGGTCAGATAATTAAAATCAAGATCATATTATCTGAGAATTTTTCAAACAACTGACATGAATATGTAGCTTTTGGTTAAGTGAAATATTGTATATTGTAGTTCTCATATACTGTATGCTTAACATTTTTAAATAGTCTTGAGATTTAACATGAACTAGGATAAACGTATTTATACAACAGAAACTTAATACACTGTTTGAAAAACTGATTAAAGCAATTTGTATTACTCAGAAATGAAGAACTGGATTTTGTTTATAAAATCATCAAAATGTCATAAAACCCAAGTGCATAAATAATCATTCTAAAACTATATTGGTGATTTAAAATAGAAGTATTTGGGGCACAATTAAAGCTAGGAGACAAGTTTGTGTATATTTTATTATTTTTGATCTATTTCTTAGTAAATGACTCAATTTTTTAATACTAATTAACTTCATTTATGCAGAATATGCAGAATCATTAGGTAAGCAGTCTATTGAAGAGTATGCATAAAGAGAATTGCTTTATAATTATAAATTAGGGCTTACAACATGAACTATGAAATGCTTAATATGTACAGCTGAGGATCATATCCTTGACAGCAGAAGCTGACTTATTTCTTGTTCACATGTTTGCTATCTGGTTAATGATTTTGGAGATCCTCTCTTCTCACAGCTGCTTCTGTACTGGAATGCAACACGGCATTTCACTAGCAGTTTTCTCCTCAAACAATAAATGATGGAGCCAATCATACAATACAGAAGAGAAACAACTGGGGCAAACCAGGGAGGGTGAAAGCCCTCACAGGTTAAGCTCTGACTCAGTCCTTTCTACCTCCTCTTTTTTTTTTCTTTCTTGTTTCCTTTATTTATTTATTTATTTTTATTCTTTGGATTTTTGAGGTAAGGTCTTGCTGTAGCCCAGGCTGACCTGGAATTCACTAGGTAGTCTCAGGGTGGCCTTGAACTCATGGTAATCCTCCTACACCTGCCTCCCAAGTGCAGGGATTAAATGTGTTCTCCACCATGTCTGGCTTTCTACCTCTTCTTTCTTAAGATGCAGAAATAATTTCTGTGTCATTAGAAGTTACCTCAGTATAACTTGAAAACCAAGATCTAGATGGGAAATTATAGATATTTCTTCTCATGAAGTTCACCATATTTATAGTGACAGTTTTTATCTTTCAGGAAAAAAAAAGTCACTGAAGTTGGATATTAAGAGGAAAAAAAGTGGACTTTTTAATTATCCTAATGTTTCTTTACTTTTTGATATTAAACTGCTGAATTAGCTCTCTTGTTTCCTGTATACGTGTAGTTACAAAGATATTGGTGTATATGTGGTAATACATGTGTTTGTGCATATGCATGTGCCCCATGCCTATGGGTATAAATGCCAGAATAGCATGTTTGGTATCTGCCTCTATAGCTTATTCACATGTTTCCTTGAGTTGAGACTCTACTGAACCCAGAACTACTGTGTTTGCTCAAACTGACAAACCAGCAAGCTTCAGTAATACTCAGGTCCCTGCTCCTAACAGGACTGGGGTTACAAGCATGCATGAGCATACTCAGATGTTTACTTAGATACTGAAGAAATGAGCTCAGGGTTAATCAAATCATGCATTCTTGGGTCCTCATACTTGGGTGGCAAGTGCTCTTGCTCATTTAGCCATCTCCCTAAGATTGTTTAGTTACTTAGTATATCATAATAATGTATACATATAATATATATATATATATACACACACACAAAATTATATATAGAATTTTGACATGTTTACAAATTGAGTAAATGTGGGTGACAGAAAGAAAGTTAGTACTGTAGTAAGACCATGAAAAAAGATGGTTCAAACCAGTGCTGAAAGTATTCTATATTAAGTTACCAGTTTAAGTTATCACTGAGAACTAATGTGTGATTTGTACCCCTAGTTTTCATTACATGCATATTTGTCAGAAATTTGACATGAGCTGTCCCACCTGTGAGCTGAGGCCTGCCAGCACCATTTGAGTCTTCTGAGTGTGCTTCAGGAAAGGGCCTCGGAGAGTGCTATAGCAATTCAGTGACTTTGATACTGAGTGTGCAATCATCTGCTTCCATTTGTCCCTGTGGTTGGCATGGATTAATAGACCAAGGCAGGAGATGGGCAGAGCACAAATTGAAAATAATGGAACATTTTACACCAAAGGAGTCAGTGGCCGAGAACTACAATGGACAGGAAATGTTGGGCAGGCTAGAGGCAGTGCAGTATGTCACTTAAAGACGGCAGCAGCTCCAGGACAGGAACAGTTCTGCAAATGTGACTCTCATGAAAACAGGGTCTACCTTCTATATTTTTTTACAATAATAACCACGGTGACTTTTACATGATAACCTAATTTTGGATGCCACATGACACTCATGCATAATGACCAATGTAATGCTCATTAAACATATGAGGGGAAATGATGGAAATATTCAGTTGCACAAGAAAAATTGTAATTATCATCTGAATTGTAGACTCATTATAAACAACAGAAAATTCATTTCTCATTACAGTTGGTTTCTACAAACTGTTATCTCTTAGACACATTCAATCAAAAGTCAGAGTAGAAACACAGGACTGTAAGTCATTCAGCAGGCTGTGGAGTGGGCATTCATGTAACCCAGATGCATCTAGAGTTACAAGGAAGTGACCAACTGTTGTTCAAGGAAAGATAAATAGAAAAACAATGATGTCTAGAAAGCTATAATTATTTGAGTGAAATATGTGTCTTGGATAATTTTGTCCTAATGAAGAGATGAGGGTGGATTGTGATGAATTCTGGAAAAAAGTCATCAAAGACAGTGGGTCTGTCAGTGTGACAGAATTGTACTTGAAGGGCATGATGACCCTAGATAAAGAATTCACCATTAGCACGGAGCCTCATTATAATGACCAGTATAGTCATCCAGCCCATCCTCTTGGAGCTCTGATCTAATGTTTTACAAAATTACAAACCATGAGATCATGGACTAGGCCTGTACAACATCTGTCATTCCTAGCTACAGGATGAATCTGAAATGCTCCAAACCAGACATATCTCAGATGTGGATTTTGTTGATATTATAGTTGTTGTAATTCTCAGAATGTGTTGAGACCTTATCACATACTCAAGAAACTTTGGATTTTGGAACAGGTTAGATTTTTGATTTTGGGATTAGATAATTATGCTCAACCTTGTATTACTATTTCATGTAACTATTCAAAACAGATTTGTTAATGTGGATGTGGCAGCCTATTTCTGAAATGCCAGCCTTCATAAGCGTAATAATTGATGAATAATCATGTGATTATGGGATTAATAAATCCAAGACTAGCCTGGGCAACATAGCAAGACCTCATCTCAGGAAAAAGAAAGAATAGAGGTGACTAAAGAAGGAGACAGGAAGGATCTAAGGAAGAAAGAAATATTTGTTGAAGAAAGGAAAGAGCTAACTCAACACAAACTATAAAAATATAGTTTAAAAATGATACATGTTTTAGTAGAAAGTAAAAGAAATAATTGAATCACTGATGCTGAACCTGTATAGTATCAATTAGAATTGGAAACCTGGGGCAGGAGAGATGGCTTAGCGGTTAAGGCGTTTGCCTACAAAGCCAAAGGATCCCGGTTCGATTCTCCAGGACCCATGTAAGCCAGATGCATAAGGGGGCGCATGCATCTGGGGTTCGTTTGCAGGGGCTGGAGGCCCTAGAGCACCCATTCGCTCTTTCTCTCCCTCTTTCTCTCTCTCAAATAAATAATAAAATATATTTAAAAAAAAAGAACTGGAAACAAAAGGGGGTTGGAGAGATGCCTCAGTAGATAAAGTCCATGCCACATAGACTTGGTTACTAGGTTTTGATTTTTAGCACCTGCCTCCATGCTGATGTGCACAATGGCCTGCCTAGAATTCCAGCACTCAGGAGGCAGAGGCGGATCCCATGGTAATCTGGCTAGCTGGACAAGTCAAATCTGTCCTCATTCCCACCTAGTCAACTTTTCTAGTGTGAAATCATTGTGCACATGTGTGTAACCGTGCAGTCAAGCAAAGCAGATCATAGAAGGCATGGGACATTTCCATTAGATTATATAGATCTCAAGACTACAATGAATATCTTGATCAGGTATAAAACTACAGGAAAGGGCTGGAAAAATGGCTAGTGGTTAAGGCATTTTCCTGCAAAGCCAAAAAAACTCAGGTTCAATTCCCAAGGACCCATGTAAACCAGATGCACACATCTGGAGTTCGTTTGTAGTGGCTAGAGGCCCTGGTGCTCCCATTCTCTCTCTTTCCTTACCTATTTCCCTCTCAAATAAATAAAGAAAAATAAACATTTTTTAAAAAAAATCTACAAGAAAAATCTTTGTGCCAACAATTAAAATATTTTAACACTTTAAAAAATTCAACTGAAATTTTAACATTATATAAGGTCTCACTGTGTATATTATAATTTAAATAGGTTCTAATGAATATAGTGTTATAATCTATTATATGGTAGCATTTTTAAATGTTTTTGCAAATTTGTAGTTAATACCATGGAAACTCTAAATGAGCAGTTGTGTTGTGAAATGACTGCTAAGATTAAAATGCAAAATCCTGATATCTCTCAACTGTATCATTAATATGGTAACAAGCCCAAAGGAGTTTCACATCCCTTAACACACAAAAGACATATATTCTCTCATTTTTGTTTATACCACTATAAAAATAGAAATTAAACCACATTTAACAATCTTCCAAAAATATCAAGGGTCCAATCCAAATACTGAAAATATTTTTTTTATATTAAACTGTACAAGCCATGTTGAAATGCTACTAAGGAACTGACTTATGTCCACCAAGCTTAGGAAGAATAGAAAATTAGTTTATATGTTTTCCCAAAAAATTAAGAAGTACTGAAGAAATTGAGAAACACTGAATTGTATGGTATACTAAGCTATTTTGTTTTCTGTATAGACTAAATATAATGTGTGGGTTCAAAATGGACTTTAGAAAATTAATTGTCCATGTATTTTCCAGGGTTTTCATCAAGTCCAGACACAATACTAAGTACAGCACTAAATCTTTTTGTGGTCTAATAAGGAAGAAAATAAAAACAAATTATTCTCTTTGTTATGGAGGCTATGTTTTACAATATCACTGCATGGTGACAACTTCTTGTCCTCCTGTCACTGCCTGTCCTTTAGACCATACTGCAGAAAAGCAATTTTCTGCCTCAAAAGCACTCTATTTTTTTAAAGTTTGTCTCTGGGCAATTTTCAGGTCTACTAGAGCTGCACAACTGTATACAGATGAGAAAGACCCAAAATAGGGCAATTTATTTGATTCCTCCTCTTCAAAACATTTAGCTGAGATTGCATATCCAACAGAGAAAACCCAAAAAAGAATATGCAGTAGTGACCCCCAATGACATATATCTTCATGGTAAATTTGCATTAAACAGAGTCTTCAAATAACAGACATCCTAGAGCTGATATTTGTTTAATGTGAACCTTTACCACTAAATTTTTCTTAAGTTATAAGAAACCATTCCCTACTACAAAAAAGAAAGGAAATCCCTAAAAGTAGGTAGTTAAATACAACATATGGAATATTCAAATGAATAATTTCTTAACTTTAACTGGCCTGCTCATTTGAATCACAAGTTTGGTTTTTCTGGTTTAAGAGAAAAGGGTGCCTTTGATTGGAAAATATATTCCTCTAATGTCCAGTTGTTGATAAATTCATACTTCTTAATGCCTGATACTAACATAACCATTATAACAATCTGATGGAACTCTATCCTAGCACAGTGCATAATGATCTGTAGTAGTTGTTTACCCTAGTTGGAAAGCTTATCTATAAAATCTATCTATTATATCTATAATGTTGTCTGCAGAGAAATGGTCTAAAATTTGTCAAACTTTAAGCCAAAAACCTGCTGACATAATTTGGAAAGAGTATAGTTCTTCATTTTTTGTTTAAATAATTTACCCTCTTAAATTTGAATTATTTGTCTTGATTCATGCATTTTCAATGTTACTAGAAATGATTATGTTTTCAATGTTATCTTGAGCAGTACACAATATAAAGTGAACACTAGCAAACATTTTACTGATAAGCAAATTTCCTTGTCCAAATACTAATTTTTAATTAGATAAAAATTATGAGCCTAAACAGATTATATAAACTCAGATTTATTGAGTCTATTCTCTTTCTTTTTTTCTTTTTCTTTTTCTTTTATTTTATTTTTAAATTTTTAAACTTTTATTAACATTTTCCATGATTATAAAAAAATATCCCATGCTAATTCCCTCCCTCCCCACCCCCACACTTTCCCCTTTGAAATTACATTCTCCATCATATTACCTCCCCATTACAATCATTGTACTTACATATATACAATATCAACCTATTCTCTTTCTTGATGTGTGCATGGAAGTTTGTATAAGTGTGGGTGCACACATATTCTGTTTTTATCATTCTCTTTCTTGCTAATTTCACTTTGATTATGCGTACTTGGAAACCTATAGAATATTAGTTACTTGTTTATATCCTCTTAGCCTCATAATTAGTAAGCAAAAGAAGTTGAAGATACACAGTGAACATTAAACACTTGGAGAACAATTAAGCACTTAGTAGTATAAAAATAATACAATGGTTGGTGATTATTTTAATTTTTAATTTTTTTGGAATAAAATAAAGCTTTATTAAAAGCTCTCATACACCATGACATTATCTTGTGGATAGGTTCTGCATTGTAGCACATGAGTTCCTAGGCCACATTTTCTTGTACTGACCCAAATTTTTCTTCTAAGACTGCTTTTCAACTTTCTCTGGTCCAGCCTGTGACCTTGTTGCTGGGGAGAACCTGACTTTCAGTGAGGTCTCTCATGACCTCATTATAAATAAGCCCTAGGGCCAGTCCAATTCTGAAACCTCATCTTTCCTCCACCTCTTCCCAGAAGTTGACACATTCAACCATTTCCTGTTTTTCAAAATATTTTCTGAGCTCTGTCCCTGACTTCTGCTTACTTGTGCCAGTTTTTTTTTTCTTCTGAATCATGTTTACCTTCCATCATTCACAGCATTGAAGGTAAACTTCTATAATTCTGTCTCTGTGTACACACACACACACACACACACACACACACACCTTCCTTGCTTGCTTTTCCCCTCCCTTCTTTTCACCTATGGCAATGGACAAACATTTAAACCTAAATCTATAACTTATTCATTTTCATCATTTGTACAATGATAGGGTAAGAGTTGCCATCAATGTGCTTTTGGTCACCTCCTCCTCCTGTGCATAAATCAGAGTTCAGTATTTAGACCAGGTTTAGTAACCTATCCCTACAATCATTTTTTGCTAGTGAGCCACACATGGCTTTAGTTTCTTCCACTTTTAACAGGATCTTTACTCCTGACTTAAACAAGTTCACCTTATATTTCTATTGCCAATGTATCCAGTGTATCCATCAACAGTGAAAAGTAATGTTTTTCTTCACTGAAGGTTGCTTTAAGGACAATAAGGATGCTTCATCTCAAAGCAATAATAACTTTAATCAATGGCATCTAAAACTACTCAATTCCAGATTTATGTTATGTACTATATATGAGACTCATAATTTGCATTTCATTCTTTGTAACTTGTTTTAGTTTTTGATTTTGCGATTCTGCTATAACATCAGGTTAGGAAACCTTAAAATATATGAATTTAAAATTTAATATTGAAAGGAATCTATACCAGACATATATTTATAGAATGCATTCTTCAATCATAAGTGCTCATGAGAGGAGAGTGGGCTCAAGGCTGTTTGTTTCTACATAGATTGAAGGCTCACCTTAGCTAATAGTGCTGAGTTTCACCCATAAGTGACTTCAAATACAAGTAGTAGATTAAAAAGATGATAAAATTGAATGATATGCATATTCCTTCTCTCCTTGTTTCTTCTGTGCTTTGAAATGCAGACATCTGGTGACAAGTCAACAGAACAATAATCATATGTCACAGATAGATCACAGTTTTAGTCACTGAGAGCTATTTGGTTAATTAATGTGGATTCTTAATTTTTGCCACAATCAATATAGGAAAAGAAGTCAGGGTGATAATTATCATTAAGATATTCTCTTTAGGTAGATAATAATGAATACTGAAACACAATGCAAGAAGATACATAGGAGAGAATCTTGGCTTCTGATTTTGCCTCCCAGTACCTAATTATGCAAGCTACCCAACCACAGTGTAGATCTTCTAAATGATGGAAAACATTTCATGCAGTGGCTGGTGCCATCAGTCAGGCCTCAGTGGTCAAACAGCACTGACAGTTTAAGGCCTGGCTGAGTGAGGCTAAGGGATTCATTTCAGTTTCTTTAAAGTGATGCTGTAGTGGTGTCAATCAGACGTTATCAGGAGGAAAAGGGAAGAAAGCCATCGATGCATAAATTTACCTAGTTTGAAATCCTTTCTTTAAAGGAAAAAAAAATTATATATATATATATATATATATATATATATATATATATATACTATTTCACATTTGCATTGCATTGATAGTTTACTTTTTGTTGTCCAATAAACATTTCATTTTAGCATATGCCTTCACAGGAAAATGCTGAGAAGGAGACGACTTAGATTGAAACTGCTTATAACTGTGTGGGGCATGGAATACAATCATCTTATCTTCATATATAAATCAGAATTGACAATTTCATCAGTGTGCATATCTGGTGTATAGACATATTCAAATTATTTTTCTGTAAAACCCATTTTTAAAAAGCATTCATATAGTAAAATATTGTGTGAGATAACAGAAGTTCCTTCCTTAAAACTTTCTATAATTAAACTTCAGGAAGCTGGAATGCTTTTGCATTGAAAGTGCTTCCCAATTACAATGTGTTAATAAAGATTTTTAGAGTGTCAAAGAAAACGAGTGGGTTGACTTAGATACTTCTAGAAGTTACCTGAGTACTCTCATGTATAACATGACTCAAATCCATTACATCCTAAAATTCAATACAATGATCACAGTTCCTAAGGATAAGCCTCTCTTCTGTTTGATAATGTCACTTAATTACATCAAGGATTTTTTCAATCACCCAGTAATCAGGGTGGTGTTATATCTATTATGTCTTCTTCAGACATATCTTTTGATACCCACTTCCTATATCTTTGACCATTATTAAAATTAAAATACAAGTTTTAATTCTGCTACCAAATTGAATTTATATTCCTGAGTCAATATTTATTCCAACATTTCTTCCAAATTCAATAACATAAAATCATATTTCCCATTATAGCCCTTAAAACTCCTTATAATCTGCTGATCCATATTTATCAAAATTTAATACCAAAGCTTGTGAAAGGGGGCTGGGAAGATGGCACAATGCTTCAAGATGTTTTCTTGCAAATTCTGCTCACCTGGGTTCAGTTCCCAAGCCACCTCCCTCAGATGGAGGCAAAAATTGGCATGTCTGTGGTTTATTTGGAACAGGAGTGGCCCAGGAGAAAGTGTGTGTGTGTGTGTGTGTGTGTGTGTGTGTGTGTGTGTGTGTATAGTCTCTTATACACACACATACATGATTAAAATAAACACATGTTTTAAAGAAAACAACTTGATTTCTTTTTTTTTTTTTTTTATCATCCTTTGTGTGGTAGTTTGAACATATGCGCCCATAGCCTCAAATGTTTTATTCAAGCTTATAACTTGAGTCTCCAGCCTTCTGGATGTAGGTGGTGTCAGTGGGGAAGACCCTGATGTCCAGCATAAAGGTGTGTGTGAGTGAAGATCTGAATTCCAGTCACAGGGTATGCAGAGGTTTGAGTTCTGCCTGGCTCCTGCTTGCTGTCAGTTAGTGTTTGCTATTTAATGTTTGCTTCCAGTTTGGTTGTTTCTCTCTGCCTGACTTTATTGAAGCAGCTTTTTCTACTACATGTTGAACTTCCCCCTGGATCTGTAAGCTTGAAATAAACCCCAACGTCCCATAAGCTACATCTGGCTTGGACATTCATCCCAGCACCAAGAAACTGACTACAACAACAATTTGGTACTGGAAGAGAGTGGAATGTTGCTGAAATGAAACTGACCATATAGATTTTGGTCTTTTGAAAATTGTGTACTCAAGGAGGAATGTGTACAGACTTGGTACTTTTGACTAGAGAAGCAGGAGAGAGCAGTAAGCCCAAGTTTATGGACTATTTGGGTGAGAATGTGAAAATGCTGAATGAAAAGAGATTGCATTTGGAGACTTTTTGTGTGAACTTTCAAAAGAGAATAAAAGACTGTAGAGAACTTTATTGGATCTGGGCTACTGCCATAAAGGCTGGCTGCATTCTTTAGCCCAAACCCTAAGAATTGTTCAAGGTTAATGTACTGATAATGCTTGGGAAAGATATAGAACTGAGATATAAAAGATTAAAGGTGTAAAAATTAAGGAAGTTAAAGGTTACTGGCACAGAGACTGGTTGCTATAGGTGATATTGTTAAGGAGATTACCACTATCAACTGCTTCCCACTGAAACAATGAAAATGATCCCTGAGAAGATTCCACCCAGGAAAGAATGAATGGTAGGAGTACAAATTTTTGAATGGAGGAAACCTGCTCTTCCAGGTAAGGATTTTTTTTTTTTTTTCCCTGAGTCAACAGTATGACTGTGTCCTCACACATCTGGTATTAATTTTTGAAGCATGAAAACTTCATGGAAGTAGGTCATGAAGTACACATGGTTCCAGGAGCCTCTATGGAGATGTGACCTATGAAACAGGGTGTGATGTCCCTGGTAAAGATGAAATTGAGGCCATTGTAAGATGGACCATGTCTTCAATGGAGACCTGAATATGTTTTGTATATACAAGGACTATGCAAGGTTTACCAAGGAGGGCTTATAGCTCAGGATGGATGTTTCTCTGGCTACTCAGCCTAGCTAGAGGGATGGAAATTGAAAAATTCAGAGAGTGTGATCACTGGTTATAGTTGTTGAACTTGAACTACAGGTGTTTGATATTTACCTGATGGTTATATTTATTTTACATTAGACCCGTCTCTCTTTGTTATTCCTTATTACAATGGAAATATTTACTCTATGCCATTATATGTTGAAACTATGTAACTACTTTTGATTTTATAGGATTTAAAATTATGGGACAGTCTTACAACTGGTAAAGACTATGAGGACCTTGGAAGTTGGACTAACTGTAACCTACAATGTGAGAGGATTGTGAGTCTATGGAAGCCAGGGGTGGGATTTGAATGTATGTCCTCTATACACTCAGATGTTTTCTTACAGCTTATAACTTGGTCTCCAGCATCTTGTCTAGTGAAGTTGTCACTGGAGGTGGGTACGGGGGTCCATCCCAAAGGTGTATTTGGGGGAAGATCTGAATTCTATCCAAAATGTATACAGACAGCTCTACCTGAGTCCTATTTGCTGCTGGGTTTGTGCTTGCTGTTTGGTTGTTTCTCTCAGTTTGGATGTATGGAAACAGGTTCTTCCACCTGATGGAACTTTCCTCTGGATCTGTAAACATGAAATAAACCCCATCCTCCCATAAGGTATGACTGTTTTAGATATCCATCAAAACTGACTACAACACTCTACAAGTGTAATCTTATTTTTTTTTAATTTTTTGTTCATTTTAATTTATTTATTTGAGAATGACAGAGACAGAAGGAGGCAGAGAGAGAGAGAGAGAATGAGAATGGGTGAGCCAGGGCTTCCAGCCACTGCAAACGAACTCCAGACACGTGCACACCCTTGTGCATCTGGCTAACATGGGTCCTGGAGAATCGAGCCTTGAACTGGGGTCCTTAGGCTTCACAGGCAAGCGCTTAACTGCTAAGCCATCTCTCCAGCCCACGTGTAATCTTATTAAAAGTTAATATGGGGCTAAGGAAAGGGCTTAGCAGTTAACGTACTTGAATGTGAAGTTGAAGGACCCAGGTTCAGTTCCACAGTACCCACATATGCCAGATGCATAGGGTGGTGCATGCATCTGGAATTCATTTGCAGTGGTTAGAGATCCTGACATACCCATTCTCTCTCTTTCTCTCTCTCAATTAGTAAATAAATAATATTTAAAAATAATATGAATTATTTAAAAATCTTGACCAGATATAAATAATTTAAATGTATTTAGTTGTGTTTAAAAGAAAACACAAGTTTATCCATACCCAAAAGAGAAATCCTTAGGTAAATATAAAAATCCCATGCTGCACACAATGTATAGTTTTAGTTTGTAAGGAAAAAGGGCAACAAGCCACCATCAGGGTCTTCAACTCAGCTCCATTTTATATGTATTCTCTCTCACGTGTGTGTGTGTGTGTGTGTGTGTGTGTGTGTGTGTTATGATCTCCTATATTCTGGGCAGGTCTTGAATTAGATATGTAGCCAAGAATTGCTTAAAATTCTGAATTGCTTACCTCAAGTTTTTCTGTAGTATTATTATAGCATTACAAGTGGGCACCAGAAAACCTGGTTTATATGGTGTAAAGGCTCAAGCCCAGTTTGGATGGAGATTGATCATAGGTTGCCATATATGCTAAGGAAGCGATTTTTCAAAATAATGTAAATCCACATCCCCAGTTTTCTTCATTTTATATTAATTTGTTGGTACACATGTGCATATGGTATGTGTATATGCGTGTGGGTGTATATACACCTGAGCATATATGTGGAAGCTAAAGGTTGACATTGAATGTGTTCCCCCATTACTTTCCTTTACTATGGCAATGTTTTTCACTTTAGCCCAAAGACTGGATATAGGTAGTCCAGTTAGTCAGCTTGCCCTTGGAAACTCACTATTTCTGCCTCCCCTGCACTGGGATTACATTCATGTGAACGATGAGCACCTGAAATACAGGTCTCAAGCTGATGAAGTAAATAATCAACTAAGCCATCCCCTTATTCTTTTCTTCTTCTTGAGTAACTAGATCACATGAACAGCCTACCCTGCTCAGGCTCTGGATCCCAAGAATTCTTAGCTGGCAGATGGACTGCTTTTGTGTCTCTTGGATCATGTAATTTAGGGGTCTCTGGGTGTCTGCACAGATAATTGACGTTGTAATGCATAAATGTAGAGGTGGCTTCTAACTTCCAGGCTCATTTCCTATGTTTTTCTTGTCCTCTTCATTGCTCTTCTCTCTGGACTGTCTTTGATAAGGAGGGCCTTTGTGGAATGGTGGTCTGTGACCCCAGTGCATATTCATATGGACCTACATTGTTCTTCCTATCCTCTTTCAGACAGTTTCATCATCACTTGGACTGCCCAAGTGGATTACAATACTATGGTTTAAGCCCATACTATTTCTTCCTACCTGAAATGCCCACTTCCCTTTCATTCATTTATCTAAATTAGTCGCATGCTTCAAAGCTTAGCTGGAGCCCTAAATTAATTGTCAAATCATTTTCTTTTATTGAATACCTTGGCTTTCTTTCTTTAGAATGCATGAATAAGTTCTCTTTTTATTACTCAATCAACACTACGTCTGCTATGCATTGTGTTCTTAGCTACTAGGTCCAGATCTTTAGCTTGTAAATCTCAATGCAAGATAAAAATGGGTAACACTAAACCGGGCGTGGTGGCACACACCTTTAATCCCAGCCCTCTGGAGGCAGAGGTAGGAGGATCGCTGTGAATTCGAGGCCACCCTGAGACTACATAGTGAATTCCAGGTCAGCCTGGGGTAGAGTGAGACCCTACCCTAAAAAACAAACAAACAACAACAACAAAAAAAATGGGTAACACTAAATCAAATTTTTCAAAAACATTTTCAAGGTGGTGACAGCCTGGCACTGAGACAAGGATGGGACTTGTCATATAGGTTCCTATGAGACTGCATTGATGACAGGAACACCCACCTGAAGCTGACCCTCTTCGCTGTACTATATAATAAATATTTGAAATATAACATAGTGAAAGTTAGAACCCTAAATTCTGTGGGGAAAAATATCAGACATTTATTTGTTTTTCACTATGATACCAACTACTATATGATGACTATTTAATAAATTAATTATCACATTTTTATATTATGTTTTAGTAGCAAAAGTTATCATTGATATTGTGACAAACCAGACAATCTTCTTGGATAAAATTTTCTTCCACAAGACTTTTCCACCCTGCCTTTGTACATGATTATAAAACAGTAATTGTGGGTATAGGGTGACAATATATGCATATATATGTGTGTGTATGTGTGTGTATGTATATGTGTGTATATGTGCATATATATACATATATATACATATATATATATTTGTGTGTGTGTATATATATATATATATATATATATATATATATATATATATATGGAACATGTCTTCAATGGAGACCTGAAGATAGATGTTTTATATATACAAGGACTATATATACATACATACATATATATATATATATATATATATATATATATATATATTTATATATATATACATAGTGAGCACATATGTGTGTACAGGTATGCAAGTGCATGTGCAGCTGTGTGTGGAAGCCAGAGGGGTTAACACCAGGTATCTTCATCAATCTCTTTCCATGTGTTTCTTTCTTTCTTTCTTTCTTTCTTTCTTTCTTTCTTTCTTTCTTCCTTTCTTTCTTTTATTTCTTTCTCTTTTCTTTTATCATGGCTAGACTAGCTACCCAGAAGGCCCTGGAAATCCTCTTGGATCCACATTCTCTGTTCTGGGATGATAGGACATACCACTGTATATAGCATTTCACAAGGATATTAAAGGGAGGTCTCTGAACACAGGTCTCCATGTTTGTGGGTTGAGCCTTTTCATCTTCCCAATCTTCTTGCTCTTTCAATTTTAAAGGCATGCTATCCTCTTATAAAAAGTGTCGTGTGTCTTTATTATTTTATGGTTAAGAGGTTGCTTTCGGGGAAAACAATACTGTACTCCTCACCTCCGTTCGTCAAAGCCCAAAGTACTTAGAGACTGATGTTTTAGGTTTGGTAAAGACACAGTAAACCAAAACAGAAGAACAGATGAAGCAGCAAATGGGAGGGGAAGTTAGGAGGAGCAGTCTCCATCAGCTAGCATCTTCTGAAGCTTCCTTCCACAGGGGACCAAAACTGCCATGTTTCCCTAGCACTCCTCCTACCTAAGGCACTTGAACAGTGATGAACAGAAGGGAATGAAGTCTGCTCTGCAAAGCGCAGCACATATTCTTATGGGATGCTGTTCACTGCATGACACAATATGGTATCATTCTTAAAACTAATAAAAAATAAATGTCAAGACTTCTCTCCAAAGAGATGGACTGTTCCTCTTCATTCTGCCTTTTGAAGAACTTTATGTTCAGGGTGACAGTGCTAAGTACAGCCTATAAATCCATCTCTGCCTTGCCTTTCGACAGTTATAGTATGCGTTAGATTTCTTTGCTCCAAGCAGAGCTATAGCCTAACCCTTGTTAAATGTATTACTGTAGATATTTCAGTACCTCCAACAAAAATGTCACCTTTGAAGTTATTTTCTTGCAAAATTCAAACTACATTAATCTTACTTCCAGAGGCATTTGATGTTTGGGCTTCCCCAAGTTGAAATCATTTCTCCTGATACTCAAAAAAAAGAATCAAGCTCTATAACTTAAATGTCTCAGTAGCAGTAAGAAACATAAAAATAGCCTTAAACAATTCTTTTAAGTGGAAAATGGCAATTGAGGAAGAAGAAATCAAGCAAAAGTATCTACTTCCACATCTGCAATGACAGAAATGTCTGAGGAGAATTCATGTAATTCATGAGAAAGTTTAATTGTCTTATACTTTCTTTAGATGCTGCTGAATTATCAGTTGATTTTATTTTGCAAGTGCTTTGTAAAAGTTCCTTTCAGTATAATGACTTACAAAATGTTTCATTGTAGAAAAATTTGCATAAAACTCATTTTACATTTCATGCCATAATCAGACACAAGGACCTGTCTCAGTATTGTGTGGAACACAGAGGAATGAACTCCTTCTGATTTGAAAGGTTGAAGTTGACTTGTTTTTTTTTTTTTTTCTGTGTTACTTCCAAGATGACCACATACTTATTGAGCTTTATAATGACATGTTTTTATACTTTCAGGCATTCTCAAAGCTACTATTTTCTTGAAAAAGCATTTTTGTAATTATTTATCAAAAAATGAGATACAGTAGAATTTCTATACAGAATGCTGTAAGAAATTGTATGTAATCATGAACATTCAGAATGTGAGCTGCACTTCTCAGGACACAAAACAATGAAATGTTAGATAAAGAAAGAGTTCTGAAGGTACCAGCATATTGCTTTTATATCTACAATGAAAACAGAAACAAAACAACCATTTTCATATGCATGGGGGAAACTGACTAGAAAGTATATGCAGCAATTCAAAAGTCAGCACAGTAGAAATCAGTATACAGTAATTCTTTCAGATGTTTGCCTAAACTCATATAATGTAAAATAGAAAAATATAAAATTAAATTGACTCAAATATAAAATTGAAGTAAAATATAGAATAAATAATAAAAGCAAAGGGTTATATGATTAAATACAACAAGATAAGTATTATTAATCAAGTCACCTAAGTAGCCATATTAACATAATAGACAGTGTCTGTATTAATGAATGTTTGGGCTTTAGAAAAGCAAAATTAAACTTTCAAATATTTATGTTTATAAATAGATTGGACAAGTTGTACTGAAAACACCATTTTATCCCCTTGTCCCTGTAAATATAGAACATATATCTCCATTAGTTTAGGGATTTTTTATGTCTTCATTGAGCTGGTTATTGAGGTCCTCTTTATTTTTTCTGTCCTTCAGATCATTTAACTGTCTTTGTGATATACCACTTTTAGTTGAATGGCAATATATATATATATATATATATATATATATATATATATATATATATGTATGAAGTGTTCTATAATCTCAAAATCTGTTTAGAATAATGTACTCCTGACTCATGCAGCTACAAATAAACTGAAAAACTATATTTCTATTAGTTTAGGAATGTGACAAGTGCCAGAGGGAAATCCTTGCTAATTCTTTCTATGTTCCCAGTTATAATTATCTATAGATACATAGACCAAGAATTTTTTGGCTTCACTTTTCTAACCATATCCTGAAGAATATCCATGCCAATGAACATATGCATATGCATTGAGAATTCATTAGCTTTCACAACAATAAGTAGTAATTCTACCCCAAAGTAGTGATCAATTGTAGTCTGCAGCTTCAGCTGTAACTTAAGACCCACTAGAATTTTCCCTGAGCTGCAATATTTGCAGAAAAACACTAAAAGTTGTGCTAGAATACAGTATCCAAGTTTTGGACTAGATGCTTTTCCTCGTGAGTATATGAAGTTTTAATAATTTACTCATTTTTTTCAGGAGAGGGAATTGAATCTAAGCCTCTGAGAAATGAAAATCTCACCATTTACATTCTGGTTTGTAGTCTTCAAAGAAAAATAATGTTATAAATAAGGTTCAGTGCTTCTTTGTTCACTACATATGGTATGAATTCTTATGAAATAGTCTATAGCCTTGAAATCTATTTAAGATAATGTACACCTGAAGTCATGCAGCACACAAGCAAGCCAAGAATTATTCACTTTTAGATTCAAAAACCATTGTCCAACTTATGGATATATAAAATACTAAATATATTACCTTCAAGTTCCTGCAAGAATATAGTTTACAGATAAATGTCATGTTGTCCCTCTTCTCTCATACATATGTATGTATGTATGTATAGATATATATATTATATACATATACATATATATATGTATATATATATATATATATATATATATATACATATATATATGTAAAACCACATTTGTATATTCCTTATTTTTCCTATTATATTTTTGGCTGAGAAAATAAAACTTCCATTTTCTGCACTTTCCTTTATAAATCAGTATCCCTACAAGCGAAGCTGAATTTTGACAGCCCTTAAATTTCAATATTAGCTAGATTCATGATTCATTCAGGCCAGGTAAAGAATTATTTCCCTATTATTTGGAGGCATTGTTGATGTAGAGTTTTTTTTTTTTTTTTCTCCAACCCTTTACTCTTGATATCTTCTACTTTTTTAGGTTAAAAAATAGAATAAACAATATAAAATTATAACAAAAGTAACAGAGAAAGAAAAGGAACATAGATTGTGAGGAAAGAAGAAACAGTAATGAAAAAGATGAAAATAAAAGGAAAATATAATTAAGAAATAATAAAAAGTAGGGCTAAATATAGACTTTTATTCTGGAAATGTTTCCTGGTAGCAGAGCATAAGAGCATGGGTAATATAAATTACATAGAATCAAGGCAGCAATGAAGCCACATGATACCATTTGGCCACAAACACCTCATATACTTTTTGCATTTGATTTTGATTTTTGTTCGAGTTCAGAAATGTTTACTGTTGCTAGATTTTTCATGATTCCCTTATTCAGTTATATAAACTCATATGGGAGTACAACTCATTGTTTAAGAAACTGGTGTAGAGGCTGGAGTTAAGGTGCTTGCCTGTAAAGCGTCGTAATTATGGTTCCCTTCCTCAGTATCCACAGAAAACCAGATGCACAAAGTGGCACAAACATTTGGAGTTTGTTTGCAGTGGCTAAAGGCCCTGACACCCTGTGTCGTATTCTTTCTCTCTTGGTGTCTTTTCTCTATCTCTCTGCAAAACTAACAAATAAAATAAATTAAAGAAAAAGAAACTGGGTATATTGTGTACACCACCCTTTTCAATCCTTGAAGGTTGGGGATACATCAGTACAAACTAAAGATAATATATATCATTTGCACGTCATATGTGTTAAGGTAAATAATATAGCCTAATTAAAAGCCAGTTTAAATTCTCAAACTTTCCATGATAATTAAACCTTAACTTCTATAATATTCAAAAGTATCTTTACTAGGGTACTCATTTTTCTTTTTTCTATTTGTGAAGATCACATGCTTGAATTTTTAGTGAATCTGAATCTACCCCTGGTAACATGACTCCTATGTTTCTTTTTAACACTAGCCCTCAACTGAGGCTTTCTCCTATCATGTATTTTGCTCCTTTTTTGAAAAAAAAAAGAAATATTCTAATATTTCTATCTAATAATCTAACACAGATGCACTAATAGTGAAATATCAACTTGTCACAGTTGTTTTCCAGTAAGCTTATTATTAAACAATTTGTATTTCTTATGGCCACTATAACAAATTGTCATGTACTTAATAGTATAAGACATATACATTTAGTCTATCACAACTATTTCAGCCAGAATCTAAAAGGAGAGTGTTCCCTCTGATTCTAGGAGAGAATTACTTGCAAATTTCAGAGCACTGGAGTACTCTATATTTCAAGTTCATACCTACATGTGAGGCAGATAACACTACAATATTAGCTTCTGATCTTGAGAAGTCTTAAAAAATGGAAATGCATAGAGTGCTCTCAGCCCATATAATTATGCAAAAATAATTAAAATTAAGACCTCAAGTGGATTATGTATGTTCATTTGGATTTGTTCACTGTTTTATGTAGGTGTAGGCTGTATTCAAGTATATATATAGTTGTATGCATGCAGTGTGCAGGAGCAGAGGGCAGAGGAGCACTTGATGTGTTCTTCTGTATTGTTCATCTATATACTTCCTTGAGATCAGGTCTCTCCTTCAACCCTGAGCTGTATTTATATATATATATGTATGAAAGAGGGGAGGGGGCAGACACACAGAAAGAATGGGAATTCCAGGGCCACCAGCAACTGCAAACATACTCCAGAAGCATGTGCCACTTGGGTCCCTTGACTTGACAAGCAAATTCCTTAACCACTAAGCTATCTCTCCAGACCTGAGCTGTCCTTTTTGGTCTGTGAGTCATAATGATTCTCTGATCTCTGGTTCCTATGAGCTGAAGATATATAGCAACTTCTTTTGTAATCCGTTTCTCCTACTGTCACTTGGAAAGAACAGTATGGCTTAGATAGCTATCTGTAAAACATTGCTAAATACTTTTGGTGATTGAGGAACAATTTTAATGATGCTAATCTATGGAGAGATTCAAAGCCCTCAAAGGTCCCAAAGGAGTTAATAGTGTTTTTGGTTTCTGCAAAGATGTCAAATAGCCAAGATTATATTTGATTATACACTTTTATCATGGTCAGCTCCCATGCCCTGGAATGAATCTCCAGATCAAAGACAGTGCACGGGAGGAACAGTATTTATTTCAGGCTTACAGATCCAAGGGAAGTTCCATAATGGTGGAAGAAGCTGGCCACATTACACAGGTCCACAAAGAGAAGAAACCACCAGCAGTACCACCAAAAGCAAGCACCAAATCAACAGCAGCACCCCAGGCATGGATCATGCACTCTGTACACCTTTAAGCTGTAAACAAATTTTCCCCAGTAACACTTTAGGGGTGGACGCAAGGATCCACCCACAGTGACACCTCTTTCAGCCAGCAGCTGGAAATCCAAGTTATAGCTTTAATAAAACATTTGAGTTTATTAAGGGACAGAAATTCACACCACCACAACTACCTACCCAGGAGCACAGTTCTCATCCGTAGACTTAATATAATCTGAAGTGACTACTGGAAGGATGTATTTGCATGATGATACACAGTACAAGTGTACAATGCAGTCTTCTGAAGAAGTAACTTACTTGATCCATTTGCAAAGCATCCAACAGAATAGTTAAGAGGGAAACTCCATAACTCTTTGCTTGTCTTTAGCAGTAAGTATAATGAGGACCAAGTCACAGGAATACTTGTGAAGTAAGTGTGGTGAGGACCAAGTCACAGGAATACACTTGTGAGGTAAGTGTGGTGAGGGCCATGTCACAGGAATACTGGTGAAGTAAGTGTGGTGAGGACCAATTTACAGGAATACTTTGAAGTAACTGTGGTGAGGGCCAAGTGACAGGAGTAAAACATTCTGCAAAGATGAAGAAAGACAAAATCCTGTTCAGGTGAAAAACACTACCATAGGAAACTCTGCATTGACATTCTGGTCCCATCATACAGATCATTGCTAATTGTACTGGAAATCAATAAGGCTGAATGAAGTAAACCCTGGATAAGACAACATTGTGCAATGGTTCTGTTTCATCTCATTATACAGCTTTAAATTTTTTTTAAATGTGAAATTAAATTCTTTCCAAAATGTTGATTTTCAAACAACCTAATAATTGCAAGTTAGCTTTAGATGTGGCTATTAAGCACAGTCTCTTTATAATGCTGATGTTGTTTGAGCTTATTTATCCTTTTTGTTTTATCATGCTGATATGTAGATTATTAGCACTCTTTCAGTTTTCTCATCTGATCCATTGTAATGTCTTTGGAATGTTTATATCACAACTTAATGATACTTATATGTTAAATAGATATTTCCAATGTATATTCCACTATATATCAAATTCTCACAAGTAAGTATGCCCAAATATGATGTTGTATTATATTAATCAAGTTTTAAGTAAATTCTTGCCTATACTAATGAATTCTGCTCATTTTTGTTCTCAAATCAGTATGGCATATTAATACAACAAGAAAAAATAAGCTTTCACTATAATCACTAGAGTCTCTGCCATATTAACTAAGAGAAACACTTTTTTACATGCATAGACGTAAAAACATATATATGTATGTATATATATATATGTATGTATATATATGTATGTGTATATATGTATGTATGTATATATGTATGTATGTATATATGTATGTATATGTATGTATGTATATGTATATGTATGTATATGTATGCATATAATGTATGTATATGTATGCATGTATATGTATGTATGTATATGTATGCATATGTGTATATGTATGTATGTGTATGTATGTGTGTATATGCATGCATGTGTATGTATGTATGTATATGCATGTATGCATGTATATGTATGTATGTATATATGTATGCATGTATATATGTATATGTATGCATGTATGTATATGTGTGTATGTATATATGTGTGTGTATATATGTATGTGTGTATATATATGTATGTATATATGTATGTATATGTATCTATATATATGTATGTATATATATGCATGTGTGTATATGTATGTATGTATATGTATGCAAGTGTGTATATATGCATGTGTGTGTATATGTATGTGTGTGTATATGTATGTGTGTGTGTGTGTGTGTGTGTATATGTGTGTGTGTGTGTGTGTGTGTGTGTTTGTGTGACAACAATCTATAAAAATAACTGATGGATTCAACATTTTGATACAATATTTTGAGGTTTTTGTGATAATATTTATACTATTGGAATGGATTCATTCTTTTATAGGTATGTGAGTAGTGTGTTGCCTATCTCACAACTGTAAAGAAATCTAAATACAAATGAACAAATCACATAAGCTTCGCTCTAACTGACCATGTAAATATCCTCAGGGACTATTTGGGGGTATAACAACAAGGATCATTTCGAAAAATAATTGAATTGTTCTTTGTCATTTTTGAGTTTCCTGTTGAAAATAGGAGCCCCATTTTACTTGTAGAAATTGGTGAAATAAGATCTTGGCAAGAAGCTATCCTTACAATAAATCAGAGGAAGTAATATGTTAATACACTTTTTAATGTTTTTTTTATTTTTATTTATTTTTTTTTTAATTTTTTTTGTTTTTCAAGATAGAGTCTTGTTCTAGCCCAGGCTGACCTGGAAATCAACTATGTCGTCTTAGAATGGCCTCAGACTCATAGCAATTTCCTACATCTGCCTCCTGAGTTTTGGGGTTAAATTCATGCACAACCAAGCCTGGTGGAAATAATATGATTTAGATCCACTCATCTTTGAGATTACTTGCATTTAAATAATATATCTTAATGTTTTCTTATTTATTCACTGACTTTTACAAAGCCACTAAAAAAGCATTCAAAGTTTAGAATAGATCTCAGCAGTTATTTCACTGGGAAATACAGAGAAAATATGAAGTAAAGGCAGAGCAAATCAAAAATGATATGAGAACTTAAATTGGATTTTGAGGCTTCCTCCCTTTGAATGGCCATGGTGGTATGTATGCCTGATCATGACAGCAGAGATGGGATGAAGCAAGTCTCAGAATTCCTTATTCAGGTTTTAATAGCATGATTGGATTTTTGTGTTTAAAGCACACAAATATTTCTACAAAAGTATATTCTTCCCCCAACTTGACAAATGCCTGTTGGTACTATGAGGTGCTTGGGACTGTGGTTTCAGATAACCTTTATTGTCTCCTGCAAGGGAAAATTGATCAAGAACCAACTATATACTCTGCCATCCTTAATCCAAACCTGCATATGTAAGGTGGCTGTGTCTTGCTTTGCACTCTGTAGAAAGAAATTCAATTAATATTAATGAAGGAATATTTGCTGATGTTCTTCTTTGGATATTTTGTGAGTGTAGTAGTTATTTGGCATGGTGATTTCCTCTCATACTTTTGATATTTAAATACAGTCTACAACCTGGTTTATGTTTGTAAGGTGAAATGTACTTAAGTAGTCCCAAATATGATGAGGTACTGAGTTTCTCCAAGTTCCTTCTGCAGGCATATTTTTCCTTCATTGATTTCATTAAAATTAAAAAAAATAAAACTGCAGTTGTAAACAATGCACTATCCTCCAATCCCCACATTTTGAAAAAATATGAAAAAAAAAAATCTTGCTCCTGTATGGCACCAGCTTCCTGTGAGACAACTCACTGATGTTTTCAAGGCAAGTTCACTTTTTTCTTTCTTTCTTTCTTTCTTTTTTTTTTTGAGGCAGGCTCTCACTCTAGTCTAGGAATTAATTATGTAGTCTCAGGTTGGACTCAAACTCACGGCAATCCTCCTACCTCTGCCTCCTGAGTGCTGGGATTAAAGGTGTGCGCCACCACACCTGGCCCAAGTTCAATTTTAGTGTCGTAGAAGATGGAAGAAGAAGAGAAAAAAATATGAGGGGAAATTGTTTTTGTCCTCACTGATTCTGGCAGACTTACAGCAGAGACTGACAATACAAGACAGAAGGGTTGTCATGGTCCCTTATTCCAACCCAGTTCTACCCTAGAAACAGTGAAAGAAAGTGAGACATTTCTTCCCTGTAATGTGTACAAGAGATAATACAAAATATTAAAATATGCATAACTCTCAAAAGATCAACATAATTGTTAACTGGCTTTGAAAACAACTTTCTGAAACAGCCATAAAAATACTAAGATTCAAAAGGAGCCGTAAAAACTGAACTTGTATAAAATTAATTAATCACTTTGAGGATTTATCAGGAGGAAATAGCCACAAACTTCTTACATTCTCAGCTGGTGGTAGGAGGTAGACTGAAATGACAATTTAGTAGAAAAATGGAAAGAGAGAGGAAGAATCAGATTTAGAATAAAGATATTTTATGTATGTATGTATATATATTTTTGGGACAAGCAGAAAGCACATTTTATATCTACACGTGGCCTACAGAGAAGTAGAAGAAAAAGGTAAAAGATTAATGAGGAGATTTTTTTTTTTTGCATTTTCTATCATCTATGTGAATTATTACCTAGATGCTGATATGTCCTAAAAGAAAAACTGTGATGAATAAATAAACAGCTCTCGAAATCTTCAATAGGGTGCTTTACCTTGCAGGGAATATTATCATTGGCTTTTGATACAATTTCTGCTGCAGGGAAGGACTTTCAAAGCTCTGAATGCTGAAGCATCGCCAAGCGCTCAAAGACCCCCTGCCAAGCGCGTCAAACTAAGAAATCTCTCTGAACTTGTCGAATTAAAAGTCATCTCCCTCTCTGTGCAACCCCTGCATGAGCTGGGAAGCTCTGTCCTCATTCTTTAGGCCTCTCCATGATAAACAAATGGAGCCTAGAGCATCTTTACTCTTTACAGCCATGCAATTAAAATTCCTTTAAAAACTGTAATTGAAGGCAATGAATTTCAAAAGGAACTTCTAGTTAACAATGAGACCCAACAGTTGGAGAGGGCCACATTCAATTGTGCTGGCGAGGTGAAAGCAAAACCAGCTTGTTAAGAACCCCA
Source organism: Jaculus jaculus (assembly GCF_020740685.1). Taxonomy (NCBI): domain Eukaryota; kingdom Metazoa; phylum Chordata; class Mammalia; order Rodentia; family Dipodidae; genus Jaculus; species Jaculus jaculus. The sequence continues at coordinate 200,647,868 of NC_059102.1, read as the reverse complement.
GAAGTGTCCTTTTTTATTTTTTATTATTTTGATTGTACATCAAGAGGTTGTTCTAAACTTAAACATCTCAGCAGGATTGATGGTTTCTGGGATGTCATAAGACTTAATTACTCAGACTGCAAAGAGGAGTGCACTATTAAAATATGAACAAAGCCATGTGGGATCCCTGCTTGCTGCAAATCATTATTTATCTATCCTCCACACAAATTAAAAGAGTCTAATTTGTGTTTGCAGTGCTAGGCACCACACTGCACATTTCTGCCCTTCCCCCATCTCTGTGCCTTCACAGAAACGGTGTCATCTCAACAATTCCACCACCTCAAAAGTCCTCAGTTGTTGACGCTATAAGCAAACACAGCAACACTTTCAAATACTTTTTTTAATTAGCAAAAAAATAAAAAATGAGGAAACTGTTTTAAGTTTTTTTTTTCTTCTGTAAAACAGAAGCTGGAATGAATTATCAGTGTCTATAGATCAAGAAAAAATGTATTATTTTTTTTCAATGTCTGACATTGTAACATTAAACCTTTGTGGAGAAGTTTTTAAAGGTCAAGTCTTTGGGGTCCACATCTTTGTTAGTATTATTTATTTCTGTGGGTATTTATGTATGAAATTCTATGATATGTGTATAAATGGGCATGTGTATGTCATGGCACATGTATGGAGGTCAGAAGAAAACTTCAGAGTAATTCTACTTCCACCTTCTTTGGAGCCAAGGTCTGTCTGCTTTGCTGGTACTATGCAAGAGAATCCAGATACCCTTGGCTGCATCTCTCATTCTAGTAGGCAATTCAGGATGTCACAATGAGCCTTTACTTAAGTGGATGCTAAGGAGGATAAAGCTGGGGTTGGCAGGCTGGGAAGCAAGTACCTTGCAGTATTGATGTATCACCCTAGTCCCTGGTTCACATCTTCATAAGAGAATTTATATTCATATTATTAATTGTTCTCTAGTGTCTGAAATATACTTGATGGCAAATATAAAAAGTGAAAATGTTGAACATTTTCTTATGATCCATGGAATCAGTGTTGATGGTGTCTGTATCTATGTATAATTTTGAAGGAGGAATGGGAGCTAGACAGATTTTTAATAGGCAGTCAGCCAGAGGCAAGAACATGGATGACACCTCTCCTGCCCCGGCAGGACTAGAACCTCCATCTGATCCACACCCATTTAAGAAAGCTACACTCCCCAACAGCATTTTTCTGTTCTTCCTCAGTTTCGCACATCTAAGTGGGTTGTACCATCCTGATTCAGCCTCTTGAGTCCACCAACCAGTCAGATCCTTTCTTACACACCTGAGTCTGATGACTATGCTCATCCTGTTTGGAGGATTAACCCATAAATGGGCCTGGCACTTGTATAAAACTCTTGGCCCTCCCTCGTGTTCTCCAAGATCCTGACTACCTTGGTCCTTGCTTGCTTAAGTTGTCCACACGTGCAGCATGGCTGGAAGGAGGGGGATTTCTTTTGACCTGGGCATTTTTCCTGCTGGCCTTTCTACATATATGAGGTTTGGGATGCTTTCCTTTTTTGTTTCATGAGGTGATCTCTCTTTAAGCCCTGAGTCCTTTACCATCCCTTAGACCCTTAGACTTTCCTGACTGTCCTGTGTGGAAGTGAAGGTGAAGGAGACCTTTTGGCTTGGTCCTCTCTCCCTCTGTGTGTGTGTGTGTGTGTGTGTGTGTGTGTGTGTGTGTGTCTGTGCGCTTGTGTGTTTGTGTGCTTGTATATACCAGGGTCTCTTGCCCACTACAAACAGAACACCAGTTGCTTGTGTAGCATTTTTGCCTCTGCCCTCAGGTTGGGTGTCTGGGGAATTGAAGCCAGGCCAGCAGGCTTTTCAAGCAAGTGACTTCATTTGCCAAGCCATTCCCTCAGGCCACAAGGCAGAAAAAGGCATATTAAGAGGCATATGAGAATGAGGCTAACAAAATGTATTTTGACCAGCAGCTTATACAGATGGTTGATGAAAGAGCAAAACATTGGACATCAGTCCAAGAGTAAAGAAACTTTGAGAAATGCAGTCAATGAGGAACTTATATTTGTTTGGGACATTATTTTGTAGTGGGAAGAAAATGAAATAGTTGAAAATGGACTTAAGGAATTTTGTCGTGTTTTGTTTGTTTTATGTGGTAATGGGAATGAAGCCTGAGCTTCCTGCAGTCTAGACAAGCACTCTGCCATTGCAGCCTCACCTCCAGCTCATCACAATAGGAAAAAATATAGATTCTAGGCCTGAGGGGAAATGGATCAGGAAGTCAAAATTGTGATAGAAGAGCAGGCATCTTTTGCTTGACAAGTTAATCTAATATGAAAGTAGTACAAAATAAATTATTCATGTTAGGAACTCATGTTGATTGAAGAAAGTTGTTCAACAAATGTATATAATCAAATCAATTTTAACCATACAGAAAAACTTCATTATTTTGAGTTCCAAATAAAAACAAAGATTGGACCACAAAACTATTAGACATATATAAAGAGATTTCTTAACATAAGAATATCTGTGTGTGTGTGTGTGTGTGTTTGTGTGTGTGTATAATCCATCTATATATATGTTAAATACATATATCATTTACAATAGATTATTGGTAGTGTTTAAATTACTTCATGAATAGAACATAAATTAGTTTTAAAATTATATGCCCTTTATGCTTTTCCTTAATCTCACCTTGTTATTTTATTTCTATGGAACTGTACACTAAAGGTGTTATATTTTCCCTTCATTTAAAGAATCTGAACAGGTAGAAAGTTAACAAACTTGTTCTTTTCATGAGAGAATTAAATATGAAATATAATGTCTAGACATGTATTTTAAGAAATGCTATAATCTATTCAGAAGTCCTCACTGATACATCAGACATCTTAACCCATTTCAGAAGACTCCCTAGCAGCTCTTCTCTGGATACGTGTATTCTTCAATCAGAACAAAGAAGGATCTCATTTTCTGATATTTCAGCAAAATGTAAGAGTAGCCCTCTAGGTTAAATTATGTGAAAATCCTTTCTTTGAAGAAGGATTCAGGAAGAAGCAAGCAGAATGGAAATTGACTTGCATCTTTAAGCTAGAGTTACAATCCTAGGTGGGTCATAAACACTTACCCCATTTGATCCTATTTGCCCCATTCTTGGCCCTGTTTGTTTTTAATGCTGTGTTCTGATAAAGTTGGAGGAGAACAAATATATATCACAATACTCTTACATGAAACAAAGATGAACAATTGACGGCCATAATGGTGGTTGCAGCATTCGCCATATCTGATTTATATGAAAGTTTTCAAATTCTCTAGTTCTGTCCTATTGGTGACACTTGGAATTACTTGTGATGGAAATACATGTTTATCAATAGACATGTTGAAGATGACTTTGGCAATTGTTTAAACAAGAATCCTTTTTGTCCCATAATTTTGAGAAGTGAGGTTTGTTAAAAAGAGGGTGGGATAAAGCCTAGTCTTAAAACAAAACCAAAAAAAAAAAAAAAAAGGACTGGGCTTTGGAAATATTAAACAGCTATTCTACAATGAAATTTTCTATACAAGCTTGAAAAAAATCATTTATTTTTAGAGAGAGAGAGAGAGAGAGAGAGAGATAAATAGTCAGGCAGAGAGTGAGTATGGGTATGACAGTGCCTCCTGCCGCTGGCTCTAGCTTCTAACTCCCAGTGCCAGATATTATTTGCTACACACAATAAGCTGTTGATCAACAAGACCTGTGAGGTCCCCAAAGCAAGACAGTCTTCTGTCAAAGCTCTTGATTACCCACCTTAGGTAAAAGGTAAGACTCTCTTTCTGAAGAGATCATATGTTGCTGACACAGAATACTGAGAGACCAGGCTGGAATCCAGAAAGACGGCCAGTACCCAGACAGCCCTTCTAGTGCTGTGATGGGCTACAAGAGGTACTGGGGGAAACTGGCCAACAACAGTTTGCAACCAGGGGTCTAAGATACTCAGAAGCAATTGATAAGAAGTACACACCAGTGCAATGATGGTTCAGTCTTGGTGGGTAACCCATGGCTTTCTGATTGGCTAAGAGATCTGCTCATTGGAAAGACACCCATATCTGGAACTAGGAACCTGGTCCGAATCCTATGGAGACAAATATGTTGATCTCTAATGACAAGCTCCCACTTTCCTTTGCCTGAAAGAGGGGCTATATCAATCAAATTGCCCTAAATTCATAATATGAATCCAATTTAACCTATGTTGATTTCACTCTCCGTTGGAACATCTGCTTCTCTTTTTCAGAAGGTAACAGGACCTGAGGAGATAAGCCACCCCTTGCACATCAGCTAATGCCCAAGTGAAACCACAGAGGAACTGGGGAGATGATCGAGAGCACAACTTCCATGGTCAACCTCACAATCAGTACCAGGCTGAAGGAGATGCTGAGGGTAGTCAACACAGACCAAAACAGAGATCCCTGGCTTTGAATTATTTTCTGTTTAGAAAAATTGCAGGTTCATGTATTTGGGTGGAAAATATTCTTGTTAAGAGCTAGACATTAGACATGACCAAGTTATCCAGGAATCTTTACCTCTCAGATCTGAGTCCACAAGAGTTCCTACTGACAGAAGGGTGCTGTAGCTAGTGAGCCTCTACCTGACAAAACCCTGTCATTCACTATAGGGCTCACACACTCTGCTACAGACAGCCAAGGCCCCACTGACCACGTAGTGGAATAAGAAGCTCATAGATACTTTTATGAGATTCCCTACGGCTTTCTATTTTTCTAGCTAAGGCTACATCAGAGATACTCTAACATTTAGGCTCCTCCCATCCCATCGTCAGTGCTCCACAATTCTTTTCCTCCAAATCTGTCAGATTTGTATATGGCCTCATCACACTGCTTATATTTCAGAGGTGCTTTCCTCAATAGATTTTAAGTGTCTATAATTCCATGCTGTCATCTGCTTCCTGGAAGAACCAAGCTGACATGACAGTCCTCAAATGTATGCTTGATATAGGGCTGCTATTTCCCTACAGAGGGTCCACACACTTCATTAAGGAAGACTTCTTTAAGATGTACACAAACAAAAGTGTGATCCACCATCACATGCCTCCTGTGACAAGATATTATGAAGAGCCAAAAATCAATACATCTGTTTCAAATGCAAATAGTTGGTTAGAGTCCAGGCAAAACACACAGAGCCAAATCTAAATGCCATTGCAGGCACTGGAACGTTTGCTTGACTTAAATAGCCAACTTTATTTTTCAATAATCCAACAAAGAGAAATAAAAAAAAATATGCCACTGCTGTGAATCAGGGAATAATATGTCACTACTCATAAAACTTTGGTTTGTCCTTCATGCTACATGGAATTGAACCAGTCTATAATGACATTAACTTGTTCAGAATCTTCTACATTCTCTGTGAGGTGTACATCAAACACAGATAGCTGTAAACCTCTCTTTATTGCTCTATTTTGACTACATGGGATGTTTCATAACTACTTCAAGAACTGACCTTTTAAAAGGCAGCACTGGGAGAATAAATCATAATATATTTAGATTCAATGTAATCAAACTATTTCTTTAATCAGCTATACCATCACTGTTCACAGCCTCAGAAATACTGGGCTTTGGAAATATTAATCAGTGCTATTCTACAATGAAATTTTCTATCCAAGTTTGAAAAAAATATTTATTTTGAGAGAGAGAGAGAGAGATAAATAGTCAGGCAGAGAGTGAGTATGGGTATGACAGTGCCTCCTGCCACTGCAAATGGATGCCAGATATATTCACCACTTTGTGCATCTGGCTGTATATAGGCTCTGGGGAATCAAACCTGTCATAAAGCTTTGCAAGCAAGTGGCCTCAAACCACTGAGTCATCATTTTAGCCCTCTTGCCATGTTTTTAATGTACTCTTTCATTGTCTACATATTTATGCATGCATGGACATCTTGAAAGTGGTATAAATGAATTATAATTATAGAAACTATCTTTCAAAGTGACCCTAACAATAAGAAGTCGTGATAATGCCTGTGTCACAGGGTCTTGAATAGAAGTTCTCTTAGTCTTCTATGGGAAATACATGTTTGTGTCCAATCCATGTTTCAAAGAATGTGATATAGTAGCATCATCACATGTAGCTTCTTTACTGTTTCCCACAGGTATTGAATTTAACAGCCTGCATAACGATGTGAGAAAAAATGCTAAACTTCTCTGGCAACCTACCTTGTCTCATGGGTGCTATTTACAAAAGATTAGAGAAGTCCTTGAAGATGGTGTGGGTTTACTTTCAGTCTAACTTTCAGATCCTATGATATTGCATTTGTCCAGGGTCTTAAATGAAAACCAACAACACACTGGACAACAAATAATGTCCCTCTCCTATTTAGCATAATACTTACCCAGAAACAATAACACTGGTCATTTATAACTTGCTGTAATAAATAATAACTGTATATTATACTGTATACCAGTTGTTCCAGTACTGAAATTCAGATTTCAATGTCTACATTTTTCCATAGACTTGCCCTTTTACTCATTTTAGCTTACAGACTCTGAAATATAGATTTGGCAGTTTCTTTCTGAAACCAGCATACACTAAAATTTAGAAAAAGATTTCTCTGTCATGTTGGACATCCTCAGAACCAACAAGCAGGCCAATGCAAAACTGAGACTAAAAGAATAGAGTATAGATTCTTGAAGCTAGTTTAAGTGTTTTATTCCAAATTATATTTCTGAAAAGATAGTGTCTTCAGTACAGAAAGTAAAAAGCTCCATTGTTAAATGCCTTACTTATATAACACAGTACACTGAGGTGTGAGTATCGGCTGTGTTTTCATCGTTCAGTCTGCTCTGAAAACTGCAAACTCAGGAATCATGGTAGGGACCACATAGCCTCCAAGAAGTCAGGAACATCATGAGGAGTCTTAGAATGTTTTATATTGTACTTTCAACTTCATGAGAAAAAAATCCTTGTGAAGGAAAATTATGGACATGGTTTGTTTCAGAGGGTAGCAAACTCCTAGGCTCAGTGCCATCCTTATAGAACCCCTAGCTAGGCTTTTGAGCTTACGGCTGTGCTCTTAGGAGGCAGGTGAAAGAACTTGGAATATGCCATCCCTCAATATGGCTCTCTTACATATTGACTACTTTGAGCTAAAGACACTTAAACAGCATGTGACAGGAAGATTGCTCTAATCTTCCTTCTGTTTCTTAAAAGCAGAAGATGAATGCCTGTGAAAAAGATATCCTCTTCAGAGTAGGAGATAAGTCTTTCTCTCCCCCCACCCCTCTCTGTGGATAGTATGCATGTGCATGTAGAGGCCAGTGGTTGAAGGCAGGTGTCTTCCTTAACCCTCTCTAACTTATTTATTAAAACAATGTTTATCACCTTAACCCAGAACTCAACATTTAAGATAATTTAGCTAGCCAGCTTGTCCCAGGACTCTCCTGTCCACCTGCCTAAGCACTAGTCTTATAAGTGAGTCACTATTACCACCCAGCATTCTGCCATTTACCTGGTTATTAGGAATCCAAACTTAGGTCCTAATATTTGTACATTAAGCACTTTACCCCACTGAGCCATCTCCCAAGCCATTAATTCCCATTAATATCTTATTAATATTGATTTAATATTAATATCTTAATTAATATCATAATTAATATCTTATTAATATTGACTTCCTCTCTGTCCTTATTTCAAATACTTAGGTTAAGTTGGGCATGGTATTATATGCATGAAATCCTAGGCACTCTGGAGATTGAGATAGGAGAATCATCAATTCTAAGGTAATATGGGCTACAAAGGAATAATACCCTATCTAAAAATGATTAAAGAATAAGAAAGATATAGCCAAAAAGGATGGACAGATGAGGCTGAGGGAAATTTATACAAACCAGGCTTATACTCACCTTTATGTGCCAACCCACTCCTTGGCCAAGTTAGCTACACTTACTCATACCCTTTACTATAACACTTTTCATATTGATTTCTCTTTGTTCATTTACATGTAGAGGAAGGTAACCCTTACTTGCATATTTTGCCTTATTAGCACAAAGGCTTAAAAAGTTTCCTTTAGCTTATAAAACTGGTATTAAATAAATTGTAAGACTTTCTCTGTTGATCTGTCTTATGTCTCATTTAGTTTCAGCCCAAGCTACTCAATCCTAAAGGAGTAAAATTTTGCCTGTCCTATGCAGGCAAGATCTCCTGAAATATTGCCAGATCACTGTAGTCCATTTCATATAGTTGTGGACAGGATCACACAAATAAGTGTAAACTATGAACTAAGAACAATGTCTGCCCTGTAACTAGCACTTATTAAGTGATTCTTTGCTAAATCAATGCCAGGAATACTCAAAGCTATACCATGGAAGCAAATGGACAACAACACTTAGAGTTTACCTTACTCAGTGAATCAAAATACAAACTCGGAGACATGATACTTAGGGTAAGTAATTGAGGCCAGCTGATGAACAAAGGACTGGTTTTGAATGGTTCTTTCTTGAGAGGGAGTCAGGTAGTCAGGAAGCTCTTTTAGAGAGTTAGGGTGACCCCTAAAAATAAAAAAAAAAAGGCAGGATGTTTTCACTAGCTGGAATTCTTACCTCTTACCTAGATACCCTTTTCAACAAACAAGCTGGGACCCTTCTGGGAGGGAGGTCTTTCCTAGGATTTAAATATTGTAGTTGGTCAAGTTCAGCCCCTGGTATTTGATGTCAGGGATAGCCTCATTCAGAGACAGCACCTAGCCCTAACTAACCAGCTGTCTTCCTGGTTTACTTGAGTCAGAAGGGAAGGCCCACCACCATAAGTTTATGAATATGTTAGCAAGGGGAGGGCATGCTCTCTGAGCTGCCTGATCGCATGGGACCTTCCATCGGCTGGAGAGATTCCCCTTAGCCTAGCCAAGAGGAGGACCACCTGGCCCTTACTCTCCACATGGGCTCTCTACCCCATTCAGTTTCTCACATGGCAGGAGCTCCTTGAGCTTTCTCCTCTCTTTTCCTTCCATGGTTTTCCAAGACCCTCCACTTGGAATCTCTAGCCACGTGGGTGACTTTCTTTGGTTCTGTACTTCCCTCAATCAACATAAACTAATAATTATCCTTCTCAGTCTTTTTATTCAATTCTTTGATTAAAAGTAGACACAGACATAGGGTTTAAGGTTCAAGGTCTTTCTTAAACTCTTAAGACCCCACTGCACTCTGAGTTGAAGGGCAAGAAGTAAGATATAAATGGATTGGTCTGAGGCCAAGATGATAAATAAAGAATTTGCTCCTCAAGGATGCGCACAGATCAAATGAGTTCACAAGGTAACAACAAACCTTCAGGCAGTTCAGAGTAATGTGGTTCACATAGTCACATGTCTCTGAACTGCAGGAATGGTTGATGAGGTTCAAAAAAGTGGTCAAGGGCAGCTGTTCAAGAAAAGAGCTCATGTTTACTCTTAGAGGGACTGATGTCCAGCAATGGTTTGTAGTTTTCTAAAATTCCAAGCAAGCACATTATATTCATGCCTGATTCCTACCTTATACTTAAAACTCTCATCTCTCCATGATTTTATAAAGTTATAACATATAAGCTTATATAAATTATAACATAATTTTATAACAGTCAATGTTCTACAGATAACCTCCTCTAGTAAACATTGCTTAAAAGAAATAGCTAAGTTTTCTTTTGGCTTTTGATTCAAATGCAGTCAAAGTTACTCAATGTGTATGTTATATATGCATAAAGTATGGATATAACATCATGTTTTGATTGTAATTTCAAAATTCTGATGGTTATGAAACATAGGCCAGAAAAAATTAAAGAAGTGCACCTATTAGAAGACATATTGTAGCAGTAACGTAGTGGAATTATATGTATATAAAATTGAGAGCTATCATTTATTCTCTGAAGGAACTTACATAAGTTTACATAATTTGTGTGCTGTCTCTTTATATGTGGCAGGGAGATAATCACATCTACTGCATGGCTCAGTGAAAGATTAATTAAATAAGTTATGTAAATTTGTAAATTACTTATCACAGTGTGGTAATGTAGTGACATGTCTTATTAATGTAGGTTGTATAATAATGTTCAAAATCAATGAATATATCCACAAATTTAGGAGTGCTCAGTTTAAAATTTTGTTGATCTTTCTATAGTTCATAGTTTTATCAGACATATAGAAAATCATAGGAACTCCTGCTAAGGTGTCTGTTTTGCTCTATGCCACCCTGTTAATAGTATTTTTTGTTTGTTTGTTTTTTAGAGGAAGGGTTTCACTCTACACAGGCCAACCCAGAATTCACTATGTAGTCTCAGGTTGGCCTCAAACTCATGGTGATCCTCACACCTCTGCCTCCCAAGTGCTGGAATTAAAGGTGTGTACCACCATGTCCAGCTATAGTAATTTATTATAGCATACACAACAAGTTAATATTCTAGTCTGTTCTTGTTTCACATACCTAATGAAGATGCTGGAGAGATTGCTTAGCAGTTAGAGCATTTTCCTGAAAAGCCTAAGGACTTGGGTTTAATTCTCCAGTACCCAAGTAAACTCAGATGAACAAAGTGGTGCTTGCTTCTGGAGATCACTTGTAGTGGCTGGAATTCCTGTTGAACCTACTGTCTGTCTCTGTCTCTGTCTCTCTCTGTCTCTCTCTGTCTCTCTCTCTTTTTCTCTCTCTCTCATCTCTCTCTCTTTTACTGCTTGCAAATAAATAAATAAACAAATATTTAAAACATATCTAGTGAAGTTGGGCATGGTGGTGCATGCTGTATAACCCAGCCACTCTGGAAGTTGAGGTACGAGAATAACTAATTCTAGGGTAGCCTGGGCTACAAAGTAATAGCCTATCTAAAAAATGACTAAGGAAGAAGGCAGAGATAACTAAAGTTTGTTTTTTTTTTTTCCTTTTGAAATTAAGATAGTAAATAACACAGGCCTTATTTTTCAAATAGTCTAATACTGTTAAATTTACAGCACAACCAAAGTTAAATTGTATTTCCACCAAGAAAATATGTACCGAACCCTTGTTTTCCATATATGTGGTAATAAAGGCTTTGACCTTTAGGTCCTCAAGTTGCTGATTACATAGTCTTCTCTGTGTTGTGGGAATAATAACAGAATCTATCTGGGGAACTTATTGGGTAGACATAGTGGTTAATAAGGGAAAACCACTAGAGGCCATTGCTTGCTGTCATTGTATACATTTTTGTATAATTGTGATTACTAGTATTGAATGCTGTACCTGTGTATTATGCCAATTTAATGCAAATATCAATATAATAAAAGGCTTTGTACATTTCTATAATCTGCTTCTACCAAGGTGAGATGATCAGCCACAATGAAATACTGAAATAACATGTTATAAATAAGGTTGATTGTTTTAAAAACATTAAAAGTCAATGTTAGCATTAAAGCCCAACATGTCATGCCTGCATGCCATCCTGTCACATTCCCTCTGTTAGGACTTCATTCAAAGCTATTAAGCTTTTAATATGAAAAGAATACTTTAAAAACATCCTGCATTTTATCAATTCTGTTCACATTTGAAGCAATCTGTACTGAGAAAAATCATTCTTATTCTTTATTTCAAATGCTAAAATGTTGATCTTCCAAATTGCAATTACCTTCTAGAAGATTTGCCACTACAGTCAAATCACAGTATTCTTTGACAGAACAGTTCTATTAGCCATCACTTTCAGGTTAGATATTTAGAAACAACTCTGTTCTTTTATTCATGTTAAGCTCTGAAATGTCAAGCTAAATAAAAACTACTAGAAAGAGGAAAGCCCCAAACAGATCAGATGCACTTTCCAAAGGCAGACAAGAGAAGAGCAGAATGAATGGATGACCCAAAGCTTAGGTCTCCATGTAAGGTCCAAGCAAGCTAGGAGTCAAGTGACCATTTTGACAGAGCTGAATATACTGACTGGAATCCTTTGTCATCCATGACTGAGAAAGGCAAGTTTTCTCTCTCATTTTTCCCCTGACTACATTCATACTGTACTTTCAAAGGTTAGAGTTCACCTCAACTGACCAGATGTTAAATGCCTATGTTTTCACAGACATCAGACATTTGTTCTACATCAAGTTTCTTGTTTTGATGAGCTGATCAGGAGCATATATAAAAACAGAAATGACTTCCTTGCTGAGTCCAATGTTACATCCCTACCAGCCTTTAGAAAACAAGCAATGTTCACCTGCCATTAGCATCAGGACTGGACCAGGGTCGCTATAAGTGGTCACCAAGGAGGTTCTTGTTTAGAGCAGCTGAGGGGAGATCTCAGTGCAATTGAGGCGAGTGAAGCATTGTGAGTCTAGATGCTTCCTGTCATGACCTATCATTTTGAGGGTAAAATGTCCAGAGTTTTAAAGCCATTTGAATCCCAACTTTTACAATTATGGGCATAGAATTCCTCTACTTCTTTTACTGTAAATAGACATAATTCAATGATTATATGCCTTCTTTTTTGTGAACAAATACTTTCTATTTTCTATAGGCCCTAAGGTTACCTTGGCATTGATATATCCATCCTGTAAATTGCTATTGTTTGTTATGGCCCCAATAAAATGAAGCTAAATGCCACATAAAGAAAATTCTTGACTGAGCTATCAAATGTAGACTTCACTCCTAGAGCCTAAATGTAAAGAGTAAGAAAACCACACTTCATGAAGCAGAGAAAAGGAAATTAGAGGGACAATTCAAAGAATAATAGACAACTATAGTGAGAGAAGTAGTTTTAAGTTAGTCTAGTAATTAATGCAAATGATCTTTCAACTACACATATCTATGCATACAACATGAATCATATGCATATGTCAAGTGTAGTGTTTATGAATCCAGTGTAAGGAAAAGATAACATTTAATTTTTATTTACCCTGAAAAATGAAAGATATTGAGTAGCTAAAAAGCAGATAAAGAAAGCAAATATTATACTGTAAATATTAAACTTACTTTCTTGTCAAATTTTCATGAGAATTTTTACAAATTTTTTTGCAAATCTTTTCTTTTTTTTAACATTTTTTGCTTTAAAAGCAAAAATAAATTGATTTAATGCTGAAGTAAGCTAACAATTCTGCTACAGGCTGCAGGGGAACCTTCTACTTAGTCTTTCAGTTTCTGTAATATCTAGGCACTATACCATGGCTCATGACCATGGAAGTCAAACCTCTGCTTCCCTCTTCACATGAACTTTTCTTCTTCCTTGTTATTAATGTAAGACATGAGATTTCACATATAACCTGTGTTCTCCACAGGTCAGAATTCTAGGCAGATTGTTTTCTACTGATGTCAGCATTGAACTTGCCAGCAGACAGTAAGTTCCTATTTGCACTTCACCTTACATAAAACGTAATTTGTCACAAAACTTGATCAACAATAGTGCAAGTGCTAGACAGTGGTTTGTAAGGAATGTTACGGGAAAGGTAGAAGGAGCTCAGCTCTGTTCTCAGCTGTTTGATAGGTGTTTGTGTAGTCTGAGCTTTCTTGGAAATGTTAAGATCTTTGTGCTTAAGACCTGTCTTTGTTCTTTCCTACTGCAGCTCTGGCAGGTCTACCCTGAAGATCATATCTAGTAGACTTAAGGACTGATTTTCAGCATTTGAGAAGTCTCCTGGAAGGGATAAGTGCCTGATGCATAGGCAAAAGGAACTGGGAGCCACGCATTCCGAAAAGGTGACAAGGAATTAGATTCCAGGTACACATATGCAGCCACTCATTTTCTCTTGAATTAGAGCCCGAGGAAGGGAGGAACAACAGGAAAAGAGATGTTTGTGAGTTTTAGTGACAGCATTTTTTCTTCCCTCAGAAGTCAGAAGAGCTATTGGTCGTGGAAGTTCTTAGAACTGTGGAAAAACTGAAGAAGGCTTGGAAAGGAAGTCCAAATTAACATGGAATTTAAATTGATACCAGCAGGGTGCTTATTAAAGGGAGGAATGGAATGTGGTGCATTGGAGGACTTATGCAGTCCATCCTGGAACTTCTGTAATCTCTCTTTACATTTCATTTGAAACCATAAAAGGTACTTAAACATCCCCACATATACAATCATAAAATGAAAACAATATACTAATTTTTCTACAAATTATGAAGCTAGAAAAAACAATTATGAAGAGTTTCTTGTAAGATGGATATAATGTTCTAGAAATTTACTACTGTTAACAACATGCAAACTTTTGGGTTAAGGGTTGAGGAGGGGAATGAGGAAAGCTGAGCATGGCAACACCCCGCCCCCCCGGAGTGGCATTTCTCATATGGTACATTAAGTGGGTGAGACATTAGAACTTTTTCTTTTGGAGGGGGGAGTACAGAATACTGTGAAGCTATTCAAAGGGGTAAAATAAAACCAGGAATGGAAAATGATGCATTTAAGTATATTCAAAATTTGAACCTCATATTGAAAATAGGAGCTGAAGTGTACGAAGGATTTTAAATCTTTCAGCACCTCACTTATATTTTTGCTTTCTGAGAAGCAATAAATAGCCCTGAATAGATGCCTTTACATCCTTTGTAAAGAATGCTAACAATGGAGCAAGATCTTCCTTGCTTATATTCAAGTCCAACCTTCAGTTCCTTGAGAAAGTTGCTACTTGCTTATAATCTCACCTAATTTAAAGTAATTGCATGATGTCAATTTGTCATAATGAATGTTGTCTCACTTTGTAAATACAAGGAACCAAGGCTGACTAAGTGTCAGCAAAGAGACACAGAATTTGAGAGGAATAGTGTTTACAGCTTTTCTTGGGTTGTTAGTAAAAATTATGGTAAAGTAATATTCCCTAATTCATAGTAAAATACTTCTGAATAGTGGCAGGAAAAAAAGTATTAAACATGCGTAATGCTTAAAAAATATCTTTCTGACAACAGAATAAACCTTCTAACAACTTGGAAATGATTTTGACCCAGTATCTCGAGGTAAACACAACACATTCTTTTTCTGTCATACAAATGCTTCCTCACCAAAGCAGCATTTCAATAGTGCACACACTTAAAATGTTTCTACTTTCATATTGCATATAAACTTTGAGTTGCTTTCCTAAAATCCAGATTGGATTGCATTATCCTGTTAGGAGAGGAGACGTTATTCAAAGTAGAAACCAAGTTTTCTGTGAGTATATTTGCTTTTTGAAAATTCTGAGGGCATCAATATTGACTATGATAAGAACCTTGACAACAATGTGAATCAATCCTCAGTATCTATATGAAAGAAAATAAAGACTATCTTAGAAAATTCTTTCAGGCTAGGCAGATCTTTTTTAATAATAGAGTGGCATCTTATAAAAGAAAGACTGTCATAATTTTCCATTGCTTTTACTAAGCAAAGTTAACAAAGTTTTATGAACAAGCAATTATCTGAAATGATGGAATGAATGTGGTGACCATAATGAGGTCCATTTGATCCTAACATTCTAGTTGCTACCATCAGTGGCTGGTTGTTATGGGTGATAAATAGCTCAGATTTCCCCTTCTGTTAAGTACATCTCTGATATCTTGAGGAAGCAAACAGAGCTAAAAGACTGGCAACATGAAGGAGGATTAGGTGTTAGGAAATCACCTCTCCACCCTCTGAACTTGATAGGAATATCAAATGTTACTTAAACCAAACAAATAGCTTGTCCAATGTGCAATAAGCTTGTCTTGTTTCTCCAAAAGTAGACAAAAGATTTAAATTAGGTTGAGAAAAGTATCTTAAATGTACAGATATACTTACTAATTTACACCTTAAAGCTGTGATTTTACAACCTTTTGAACAAAAAAAATTCTTGGGAAAATGCTTAGAAGATACTCACAATAGGTATTTAAATAGGTATAATGGCTAAATTATGACTTAATATATAATTTATGTTGTAATATGATTATGTAGTTACAGATGTTGATAGAAATATATTTAAATATCAAATATAATAAATTATTTATTTTATTTAACTGATAGAGGAAGAAGAAGGGGCATATGTAGAGAGAATTTGTGTTCCAGGGCCTTCAGCCACTGCAACCCCACTCCAGATGCATGTGCCACCTTGTTCATCTGGCTTACATGAGTACTGGAAAATCAAACTTGGGTTCTTTGGTTTTGCAGGCAAGTGTCTTAACCACTAACCCATCCCTCCTATCCCAAATATGCTATATTTAAAAAGCAATACCTGCCCATTTAATCACTTACTGAGCTTATTTTTTTCTGAATTTCTCACCTAATACTCCATGTGTAGCACTATCCCAAATAATTTAGTCATTACTATTTTTATAAAATAAATGTCTTTTAAATGGCCATATCTTCTACTACTGTTAATGAAATGCTTACAATTGAATGGTATAGAAACAAAAAAAAAGGGAGCATGATTTTACAGAGTAAAAGAGATTTTTTTTTTTTTTCTTCCAAGTGACTGCCTCTTTTCACACTAGCCTCAAATTATAATTAACTTTCTCTCATGGCCACAGTGTCTGGAAATTGGTGGTCACTTTGGATCAAAGAACACTCCTAAGGCCTCACTGAGCTCCTACTGGTTGCCAGGGTTATGGATGTGCAAGGTAAAGATACACTGGTCCTGCTGTCAGTAAGCTTCCCAGTAGGCAAGTTATGTTCCTCAGGAACTGAAATATTTAGGAGAGTAAAGTATAGATCCATGTCCAAGAAGGACAAATTACTTCTAAAGTATACTGAGCAATATAAAAATGAGAAGGATAAATGAAGAAGGCAGTGAGCTGAAGAACTTTAGCAAAGACATTTGCATTCTTAGCATGGTACTGGTGATTGAACACAGGGCCTCATGAATGCTAGACACTCTTTCTACAACTGATCCACACACAAGTCCTAATGCATATAAGTTGACAAAGGTAAATGTGGATTGGAGGAACTTGAGACTTATTATGAATTTCCTTTGAACTTAATTTAATGTAGCATGACCATCAATAGTTTCCAGACACAAAATAAAGTCCATTATATTTTGGGGATACTGTGAAAAGGCTCAAGAAATTAGCATAAAGGTACCCTGTTTTATAGTTTAAAAAATAAAACATAATATCTCTTGTTTTATATAAATAAATGAAAAATCTGTAGTGCACATTGGCTGAAGTCAGTGCATTGACTTTGAAAAATAAAATGGGTTTTGTAGGTCTATAAACGAGTTGATGTCCTAAGTAAGAAAGTAGGAAGGAGGATCAAGAAATACAGAGTTGTATCTAAAATTGCTGAGCTACTGGATGGCCATGGAGCAGAAAAAAATCTAAATAAGGAGGGTTTGTTCATAAAGAGATGAAACTAGGGTTAGAGAAATTGCTCAGCAGTTAAAGCACTTGCCGGCCAAGCCTAAGGACCTTTGTTTGATTCCCTAGTATCTATACAAAGCTAGATGTACAAGGTGGTACATGCATCTGGAGTTCTTTCATTGCAGTTATTAGAGGCTTGGACACACCAATTCTCCCTCTCGCTCCCTCTTTTCCCCTCTCTCTCTGACTCTTTCTCTCTTTCAAATAAATATTTTAAAAAATTAAGAAGGAGGACTACAGGTTAAGATGGTGGCTTAGGAACCACACCAAAGCAGCCTAGGGGAGAAAAAGCCAAAGAATACCCAGCAAAATACACATGTTCACTAAGAAGTGAGGTTTATAAGAAATTAAAATGGTAGCAGAGAAGTAGGAAAGATCCAGGGCATCCAGAGCCCACACAGGCAGGCCTAAGCAGCCCCAGCAGCAGCTGCTCTGGCTGCATCAAAAGAAGCAGGTGGCTCTGGCTCCGGCTCCAGCATTGGCAGTACCGGCTCAGGCAGCATCATCAGTGGCTCTGGCAGCAGCAGATCCAGCATTGGCAGGAGCAGATCCAGCTCCAACTCCAGCAGCAGTGGCAGCTACAGCAGCTGTGGCTCCAGCAGTGGTAATGCCAGGCCAGTGGGGCCACAGCTGCCAGGCTCAGTTTGCCCCACAGGAAAAGCCAATGCCCAGCTCCAGAAAAGAGACCAGCAGTCGACTGATCCAGCCAGCCTGCTTGAACCCACAAGGCACCAAAGAGGGATGCAAGCAATGTGCAGCATAACTGAGATCAAAATCATCCAAAAAGGTAAATGGGATTGCACCAGGGAAGGGTCTCACTTGGTCACAAGCTGATTTGGAACCCTCAACAGACCATAAATCTTAACCTCTTTGTTGATAGAGGATCTGGTTATTATAATACCTACTCTGGCATAAATATTTGGTGCTGTTTTTCATTGAATGTGTACATTGTTTAGTTATATTTTAGAATCTATCTGTATTTTGTTCCACTCAGCCTACTTTAATACTCCCATAGCAGGCAAACCCAACCCCTAGGAACACCCTTGTAGATACTCTGAGAGTCTTAAGAGCCACACCTAACAGCTTAAGTTCCTACCCTGAAGATATATAACATCAGATAAATTGATACAGCTAAGAATACCCAGCTAGCTAGAAAATCCAAGCATTAACTTAATCCAAGATGCAATCATATATATATACACACAAGAAACACGAAACACTAAAGGCAAGACAATATAAATCCACCAAAAAGTATTAATGCATCAGAAATGACCTCCAGTGAGAATGAGTTAGAGGAAATGCCTGAGAAAGATTTCAAAAGAATGACTGTAAATATGTTCAAAGAAGTCAAGAAGAAATTAAAGGAATCAAACAGGAAATCAAAAGAATCAGAAGACACAGGACACCAATTTAATGAAATAAAGAAGTCAATACAAGACATAAATAAGGAAATAGAAATAATAAAGAAAAACCAGTCAGAATTACTAGCAATGAAGAACACAGTTAATGAAATAAAAAACTGTAGAAAATCTCACCACTAGAATGGATGAAGGAGAGGACAGAATATCTAAGCTAGAAAACCAGGTGGCAGATCTAATACAGTCGAACAAAGAGAAAGACAAATTAATAGAAAAGTGTGAATGGGAATTTCAAGATATTCAAGACACTGTGAAAAGATAAAACATAAGAATTCAGGACATAGCAGAAGGAGAATAATTTCACTCCAAAGGCATAGTAGGTGTCTCCAACAAAATCATAGAAGAAAACTTCCCACAAATTGTGAAAGAGGTGCCAATGCAGATACAGGAATCCTTTAGAACACCAGCCAGACAAAACCTGGAAGAAACTCTCCTTGCCATACTGTAATCAAACTACCAAACATACAAACCAAAAAAAAAAAAAAAAAAAAAAATTGAAAGCAGTCAGAGAGAAAAATCGAGTTACCTACAAAGGCAAGCCCATCAGGATTACAGCAGATTACTCAACACAAACTTTAAAAGCCAGAAGTGCTTGGAGTGATGTATTCCAAGTTATGAAAGATAACAACTGTCAACCAAGGTTACTTTATCCTGCAAAGATATCCATTCAAATAGACTGAGAAATAAGGACATTCCACGACAAAAGCAAGCTAAAGGAGTATTTGAAGACAAAACCAGTTCTACAGAAAATACTTGAAAGAATCCTCCATGCTGAAGATAAGGAAAAGCACACATATAAGGAACCTGGATAAAACAAACAATACTCAAATACTAGTTAACACAAGAGAGCAAAGATAGAACTGGATCTACAAAAAAAATGACAAACTTAAATACACACCTTTAAATAATATCTCTTAATAACAATGACCTCAATGCCCCAACCAAAAGACATACATTTGCAGACTGGGTTAAAAAGCAGGATGTTACAATTTTTTTGTCTCCAAGAAACTCACCTTTCTACAAAGGATGGACATTATCTTAGGGTAAAAGGTTGGAAAACGGTGTTTCAAGCAAATCAGCCTAGAAAAAAACCATGGGTTGCTATCCTAATATCTGACAAGGTACACTTCAGTCCAACATTAGTCAAGAAAGATAAGGAAGGTTACTTTATATTGTTTAAGGGCACATTCCAACAGGAGGGCATTACAATCTTAAACATATATGCACCTAACATGGGGACTCCCAAATTCATCAAACAAATGCAATTAGAATTAAGGTCACAGATAATACCAAACACAGTTGTTGTGGGGGACTTCAACACCCCACTTTCATCATTTGGCAGGTCATCCTGGGAAAAAATAAACAGAGAGGCATCTGGACTAAATGAGATCATAGAAAGAATGGACCTAACAGATATATACAAGACATTTCATCTAAATGCTGCAGAATATACATTCTTTTCAGCAGCACATGAAACATTCTCTAAAATAGAACATATATTAGGACACAAAGCAAATCTTAACAAATTCAGGAAAATTGAAATAATTTTTGCATTCTATCTGATCACAATGGAATCAAACTACAAATCAATAGCAAGAAAAGCTATAGAGCATACACAAAATCATGGAAACTAAGTAATACACTACTAAATGATGAATGGGTCAATGAAGAAATCAAGAAGGAAATCAAAAAATTCATAGAGTCAAATGATAATAGGAACACAACATACCAAAATGTCTGGGAAACAATGAAGGCAGTTCTAAGTGGTAAATTTATAGCCTTAAGTGCCTACATTACGAAATTAGAAAGGTCACAAGTAAACGACCTAATGCTTCACCTTAAAGTCTTGGAAAAAGAAGAACAAGGCCAACCAAAAATAAGTAGATAGTAAGAAATAATAAAGATTAGGGGAGAAATTAATGAAATAGAAACAATCCCCCCCCCAAAAAAAATCCAAAGAATCAATGAAACAAAGAGTTGCTTCTTTGAAAGGATAAACAAGATTGATAAACCCTTAGCAAATCTGACCAAAAGAAAGAGAGCAGAGACACAAATTAATAAAATTAGAGATGAAAAAGTTAACATCACAACAGACACAGAGAAATTCAAAAAATCATATGGACATACTATAAAAACATATACCCCACTAAGTATGAAAATCTGAAAGAATTGGATGGTTTCCTTGATTTATATGGCCTATCTAAGTTAAATTAAGATGAGATTAATAGCTTAAATAGACCTATGATAAGTATGGAGATCCAAGCAGTAATCAAAAAACTCCCAAATAAAAAAAGAACAGGCCCAGATGGATTCACTGCTTACCAGACCTTCAAGGAAGAAGTAATGATACTGCTTCTTAAGCTTTTCCATAAAATAGAAAAAGAAGAAATCCTACCAAACTCCTTCTATGAAGCCAGCATCACCCTGATACCAAAACCAGGCAAAGATAGAACAAAAAAAGAAAATTACAGACCAATCTCCCTCATGATCATAGATGCAAAAATTCTCAACAAAATATTGGCAAACAGAATACATGAATATATCAGAAAAAGCATTCACCCAGACCAAGTAGGCTTTATACCAGAGATGCAGGGATGGTTCAACATATGCAAATCAATAAATGTAATACATTATATAAATTGACTGAAGGACAAGTTCATATGATCATCTCATTAGACACAGAAAAAGCATTTGACAAAATCCAACATCCCTTCATGACAAAAGTCCTACAAAGGGTAGGAATAGAAGGATCATATCTCAATATAATAAAGGCTATTTATGACAAGCCTACAGCCAACATATTACTAAATGGGGAAAAACTGTAAGCTTTTCCACTAAAATCAGAAACAAGACAATAGTGTCCACTGTCCCCACTTTTATTTAATATAGTACAGGAAGTTTTAGCCATTGTAATAAGGCAAGAAAGATACATAAAAGGGGTACAAATTAGAAAGGAAGAGATCAAGTTATTATTTGCAGGTGAGATGATTCTATATATAAAGGACCCTAAAGACTCTACCAGCAAACTGGTAGAGCTGATAAACACCTACAGCCATTGTAGCAGGATACAAAATAAATACACAGAAATCCGTAGCATTCCTATATGCGAAAACTAAACACACAGAGAATGAAATCAGAGAATCAATTCCATTCACAATTGCATCAAAGAAAATAAAATACCTTGGAATAAACCTAACCAAGGAAATAAAGGATCTCTACAATGAAAACTAGAAAATACTCAAGAAAGAAATTGCAGAGGACAGTAGGAAATGGAGAAACATCCCTTGTTCCTGGATTGGAAGAATCAATACTGTGAAAATGGCAATCTTACCAAAAGCAATCAACCCATTTAATGCAATCCCCTCAAAATATCAATGGGATTCTTCAAGGAAATAGAAAACACAATCCAAAAATTCATTTGGAATCACAAAATACCTTGAATATCTAAAATAATACTGAGCAACAAAAATGAGGCTGTTGGTATCACTATACCTGATTTTAACTGATACTACAGACCCATAAAACAGCATGATACTGGTACAAAAGCAGATATGTAGATCAATGGAACAGAATAGAAGACCAAGATGTAAGCCCAGGTAGCTATAGCCACCTGATATTTGATAAAATTGCCAAAAATACTCATTGGAAAAGAGATAGCCTCTTCAGCAAAAGGTGCTGGGGAAACTGGATATTTATCTGTAGAAAGATGAAAATAGATTCTTCTCTCTCTCCATGCACAAGAATTAAATCCAAATTGATTAAAGACGTTAACACCAGACATGAAACTCTGAAACTGCTAGAGGAAAACTTAGGGGAAATCCTTCAACATATTGGTCTTGGCAAAGACTTTCTGAATATAACCCCAATTGCTCAGGCAATAAAACCACAGATTGACTGCTGGGACCTCATGACTCTACAAAGATTTTGCACAGCAAAGGACACTATGAATAAAGCAAAGAGGCAACCCACAGAATGGGAAAAAATCTTTGCCAGCTATACATCTGATAGAGAATTGATATATAGGATATACAGAGAACTCAAAAAATATAAATAATAAGAAATCAAACAAGTTAATAAAAAATGGTCTATGAAGCCGGGTGTGGTGGCACACGCCTTTAATCCCAGCACTCGGGAGACAGAGGTAGGAGGACCACTGTGAGTTCGAGGCCACCTTGAGACTCCATAGTGAACTCCAGGTCAGCCTGGCCTAGAGTGAGACCCTACCTCAAAAAGCTAAAATAAATAAATAAATAAATAAATGAATGAAAATAAAAATAAAAATTAAAAAATGAGCTATGGAACTGAATAGAGAGTTCTCAAAAGAAGAAATATGAATGGCATACAAGCATCTAAAAAAATGTTCTACATCCCTAGTCATCAGGGAAATTCAGATTAAAACTACATTGAGATTCCATCTCCTATCAGATGGGCTACCATCATGAAAACAAATGACCATAAATGCTGACAAGGATGTGGAAAAAGAGAAACCCTTCTACACTGCTGGTGGGAATGCAATCTGGTCCAGCCATTGTGGAAATCAGTGTGGACGTTCCTAAGACAGGTAAAGATTGATCTACCATATGACCCAGCTATAGCACTCCAAGGCACATATCCTAAGGACTCATCTCATTTCCTTAGAAGTATATGCTTTTCCATGTTTATTGCTGCTCAATTCACAATAGCTGGGAAATGGAACCAAACTAGATGTCCCTCAACTGATGAGTGGATAATGAAGATATGGCACATTTATACAATGGAGTTCTACCCAGTGGTATAGAAAAATGAAGTTGTAAAATGTGCAGAAAAATAGATGGATCTGGAAAGGATTAGACTAAGCGAGGTAACCCAGGCCCAGAAACCCAAGCGTTCAATGTTCTCTCTCATATGTGGATCCTAACTACAGTTGACTGAGCTTCTGTGTGAGAAGGAAAAAACTCAGTAGCAGAGGCCAGTGAGCTAGAAAAGAGATAGAAAGGGAAGAGAAAGGAAGAGAGAGGTGTACTTAATAGGATGGTATTGTATATATGTAAGTAGAAGAATAGATTAATGGGGGTCAAAAGGCCCAAAATAAGGTCTGGGGAAGAGATTGAGTGAAGTAAAGGTGAAGGGACAGTTATTCAAAATTTAAGAGGATATTAATAAAACATATATAATCATACTTTTTTGGACAGGAGCTGTAGATTGTTGCTAGAAAATTTTCAGTGCCAGAGATGGGATATCTTCCAGTGAGTTGTTGGCCAGGGAGATCCCTGATGCCCCCAAAACATTATAGGCCATTGGTGAGGCCCTATTCCACCAGGCACAGATGGTAAGAGCCTATTGCTGAAGACTTCATATACTTGGGCTTCAAGGCCACTGAGAAATCTTGCTGGAACTGAGCTGATATCTCCTCCATCTAGACCAGCTGACAGAAAGCTGGAAGAAGCCATTCTGCATGCAGTTCAATGGGAGAAAGAAATCACCAGTGAAGATACTCATCAATGGACACTGCAAGCCTTATAATTGGCCAGCCAGGCCAAATGAGCCAACAGGTGCATAGTGGCATTTCTGTTCTGGGGAAAACCAACTGCCCTCTAATTGGACTGGAGGCCAGCTCCTTGGGAAGGGAATACATCTCTGATACTGTAAACTTAAAACAGGCGTAGTCAAAAGCCCTAGGGGTGTAACATCTGCTGTTGTCTGGCCAACTGTATATACTATGCTTATCAAACTGCCTTCTAAGCACTTCTTTTAATGTTCACACCCTTATAATAATGCTACTCTTACTTTTGGTTGAGAATCTTCTCTTTTCAGATGACAGTGACCTTGGGATGACTCAGAAGGTATCATGGTGATGGAAAGAAATGACTGTAGTACTCAGTACTGTAATATGTGTATCACACCTTCCAAGGCTCAGGGTCTAATGTGGAAGAGGAGGCGGAAAGAAGGTAAGAGCCAAAGGAAGGGTAGGACTCCTTACAACATGCTCCCTCCAGACAATGGCCTGGATATCCATGCCCTTACAGTGCCTGATACTACCTGCATAAGACCATCATAAGAGGAGGAAAAGATCATGACATCAAAATAAAAGAGAGATTGATTGAGATGGGGATGCAGTATGATGGAGAATGGAGTTTCAAAGGGATAATGGGGGGGGAAGGTATCACCATGGGGTAATTTTTGTAATCATGGATGTTGTTAATAAAAAAATTTAAAAATTTTAACAAAAGAAACACAATGTGAAGCCTGCCACAAAAAAATTAAGAAAAGAGATGACATCTGGGGAGGTGGCTCAGAGGTTAAGATGCTTTCTTGCAAAGCCTTCAGACTTTATTTCGACAAGTACCCACCGAAAAGCAGATGAACAAGATGGCACATGTGTCTGGAGTTTGTAGTAGCTAGAGGCTCTGGTGCACCCATTCTCTCTTTGTCTCTATTTGACTTTCTCTTTTTTTTTTCTCTCTCTCTCTAAGTAAATAAATTGATAAAGTATAAAATATAAAAAAAATATGAAATTATATGTATACAAAGTGCCATATAGAGGACAAGGAAAAGGAGGAAGGTGGGAAAATAGGAGAGTATTCTTTTCAATTCAGATTCCATCATTAGAAATTTTGCATCAATATTAAATCAAGGGTAAATAGGTCTAAATAAAATATTCACTCAAGTCACTCCTACCAAAATAAATGTAGCTTTTGGCCCCTTTCATTTTGTTTCCTACTCTTTGGCTATAAACACTTTTTTTTTTTTTTTTTTTTGCAGTGTTGGTGATTAAACTAAGAGGTATGTATATGTGCTATACCACTGAGTTATATACCCAACCCAAATGTGTAAGTTATTATTGATTTGTAAAAGGATAGAAATATCTCATTTTTAGGCATCAATATAATGCTCTAATATTGATCTTATGCCTGTCATGTTTTCTGAAAATATATGTCTAATCTATCAAATTACATTCCAACACTGTATAGATTTTAAAGTTCTTTATTTTTTAGTGTCAATATAATGCTTAACTACATTTAGCAAAATTTACTTGGGATATGCATGTTTAAGTTATAGGCTGTAAACTGGGTGTAGTGGCTCATGTCTGTCATTACAGCTCTGAGATTGATGTGAGAGGATCATTGCTGGTTTGAAGCCAGTTTGGGCTACATAATAAACTCCAGACTAGTCTGGGCTTCAGCAACACCATTTCAAGCTCTGGAGGGACAGGGAGATCCCTAGAACTTGCTGGTCAGAAAGTCTAGCCAACTTGCTGGAATCTAGCCACAATTTTGTCTCAAAAAAGTTTGGTGCGGTGGAACTGAGGAAGATATTCATCACCAATCTCCGGCCTTGGCATGCATGGGCACATATGTGCATGTGCACCTACAAACACATTTGGACCTACATAAGCACACATACATACCTGTCACAGGTATGCACATATACAAAAAGCCACATGTATGAATCTGACACATTTTCTTCCTGAAGTTAATTTGGAAACAGCTAAGCTAAATATATAATGATAAAATATTGCTGAATAAACTTATTTGTAATGAAAATAAATATATCTTCTGACCTCAAGCTAAACTGTAGTTTTTAATTTAAATATTTGTAAATGCTTCCAACTCATATCAAAATTTGCATTCATTTTATTAATGTGAATACTTATTTTATTCCTTACTTATGAAAAAGTACCTTTTACAATTAAACAATTATGCTAAATCAATTTTTCTTGTATGTGTTCATCTATGTTTGAGATATCTATAATTATCAATATATTGCATTTTTAATTTCTCTTTGGAAATTTTCAGGGAAGATATATTCATCACCTCTACTCAGAAATGGTCAATCAATCATTTATGCTTGTGTTTCCAAGATTCATTTTAAAGCATGTGTCTACCAGAAATTAAATTTTGCAAATTGCTTCTCAAATTGTATTTAATATTTAATTTAAAGATATATTCTTATGTTAAGTATGGTAAATAAGGAGATTTGAATCCTAACACATCATAGCCACACTGCATTTGAAGTTCTTCTACATATAGGGAAAATATTTTAAAGTAAGCTGGGTGACAGAGGCACTATGTTAGCTAAGAGCCTGTTGAATATCACTCAGATCCCTTAAAGCCCCTTCTCTGCAAAGGGAGGGTTAAAAATAAATTAGAAACTGACAGGTTCCTCAATGTTTCCATAATTAGTTATTTTAAATTAATTTTTAATGTTAAAAAAATCTTCATTTCAGAACATACTCCCTTACATTCCAGAGGTACTTATACCCCCACTTTTTTTCCAAACCTTGTAATTGTACAAGAATGAGATAAATCAATGTTTCATTAGTAATCTTAAAAGAGAAGGTTTTCCAAAATATTTTAAGGTGATTTATATCTATTTCTGAGAAAAGGATAAAGTTACATATACCCTGATTTAGGGAAACATTTAACTGAAGAAAGCTTCTGAGAGGTAAAACGTTCATTTTTTCTTTGCATTTAGTTCCCAAATGGAGACAAATAGCTTAAAAGCAATATTAACCTCAGTGTGCTTGTGCTATTTATCTTCATAAAGAACAGTCTGAAAACAAGAAAACAAAGCCCATAAAAATGATTTTATTTAATCACACAACTATATCTCACCAAAAATCTTTAGTTATTTCCTTAGGGCTTAATTCTAACCTCAGTAACTCATGCACAATGTCTGTGGTAGTCAGGGGAAGCCTTATGTGTATAGCACGGGACCAGATCTGGTTGTCACAAATGAATTAGTCAATGAGTGCACAAGATCAATCTTTTAAAACACAAAGCACTCTCATATTGTAATTCTTTTCCATATTTCCATATTTATGGACCTAATGCATTCTTAATTACTGGATCTCTATAACACACATTGAACCACACTTTCATGCATGCATAATAGTTACTGCCCTTACATATTACCTTCCTGTAAAAATGTTAATAGTTCCACAGCAATATTTCATCATAGCAAGACGAGAATTTTGCAACATCCTTTGGACAAATTCAGTTTCACTTAAGGAAAACATGCTAACATTTTAAAATTCAGCTACTCAATCTGGGTTATTATTACATTTTGTTTTTGAATCTTTTTATAGGACCATAATGTGATTGCACTATGGCCATAGTTATTTATGTAGTCTGAAATATTTATTCAAATTCAAGATATTTAAGGGAGAATCAATTTGTATCATCTTTCAGGTTCTAGAGAAATTATGCTTTAGAAAATATTCTTTTAAAATTGCTTGTGTATATATTTTTAGCACATTAGTTTTGTCTGATAAGATAAAAATTTCTTCCACTGACATGTGACTTGTTACAATAAACATTGCTTCCCTGGGGGCTTGACCCTAGCTCTTGCCTGAGTAAGTAATCTTAATGTTAAAATGCTTATGTAACATAAGATGCACATTTGTGTTGTAAAAAGCATATACAGAGCTAGATACTGTAGTACCTGAATTGAGACACTGAGTGACTCATCCGTTGTGCCTGAAAGCATTTACTTTTCTCAAATGTGGTATAGTAGGCTTCTGCAGACACCGTGGTAGATTAACCTCAAACTGATGGAAGTCATGGGGATCTTTAGGAGAGCCTTAGAAATGAAGATTTTGCAGGCCCTATATTCCATCATTTTTAGTTATGTGGTCTAGTATATAAACTCTACATTTTTTTAGATTTGTGTATGTGCTTGTGCATATAGTGAGTTTATTTTGTATATTTGTTTTGTGTAGCATAGGCATACATGCATGTGTGTAATATGTGTGTGTGTGTATGTGTGTGTGTGTCTGTGTGCTGATGGGCCTGCCTTATGCACATGCACATGGTGGACAAAGGAGATCTTGAGTGCAGGATGTCCTCCTCTACCATTCTTCCATTGAAACATGGTCTCCCACTGAAGCTCTCCATTATTTTCAACTAGACTGCCTGACTAGCAAGAGTCTAACCATACTTCTGTCTCTTCCCTTTCAGCACTCAGGTTGTAGCAGGTGCAGCTATATCTGGCTTTTTTATGTGGGTGCTGGAGATTGAGTTCAGGGACTCCTGTTTTCACAGAAAGTACTGTTAGGTATCAAGCCATCTCCCTAGTGCCTGCATTCTCTATTTTTAACAAATCTTCCAGGTAGTATGGGGCTCTGTTCCTTCAAAGACATATTTCTGAACATGAGTCCAGATGAGCAAAGGAGTCCACAAAGGGAAAGTAAACTAAGAATGAAGAATGCAGGGTTCTAGTTGCTGTTTGCATACATATGACAAATACAGAGAAAGCTTTGTACTAAGGGTGCCTGGCTACAGAATCTGGCTCACCTAAACAATTAGCACTGAGAATTAAATCAGATGATGTTTTTGATTGACCATGAGACATTACATCTACAACTCCACTCTGAAAGAATCTGTTATGATTTAGTGTAGCTATCAAAGAGTGCTATGGGCTAAATATCCTATTTCCAAATCCATGTATTAAAGTTCTATACCCCCTAGTACCTCAGAATGTCATCATATTGGGCTATGTAGTCTTTAATGAGGTAATTAACATACAATGAGGTGAATTAGTTGGACCTTTTTCTATAGGGCTCATCCTATAAAGTTTATAAGTTTTATAAACTGAAGTTTAAAGGATACTCTTGAGGGTTAAAGGAATTTAGTAGTTATGCTACTGGGAGATAATGGGATAACAGACATGAATGGAGACTGTCCTAGAAAACTAAGAACTATAGTCGTCCTAACTATAAGGCATGTACAGTTAAGTGTAAAGATATAACTAGGTCTCAGTACATGACATTTATCCTCATGAAAGAGAGCCCTCCTGATGTTAAAGTGAAATAGCTTTTCATACTTCCTCACTTCAAAAATCAGAGTGATTCAGAGCTATTATACTTTTAGTGTATTGTAGGATTTTTATTAATATAAAACTACACATGGGGGAGCTTCCAGAAGTAATAGCAGAGTGGAGTGGTTATACAAACATTTTCACTGAAAATATGAGATTTGGATAACATTTTAACTACTATTTAGGCCCCAGCAAGCATAAAGGAGTCAAAGGATTCTTGAAAATCTGCCATTGAATGACGAAAGAAGTTGGAATGTGTGTTAACACTTGCTCATGTTTGCTTTCAGATCCCCAGGGAGCATTTGGTGGAAAAGCATGTAGAGGCCTACTGTCTTGGCTTTGAGGTGTCCATGAGAGCTCTAAGCTGAAAAAAAATACTTGAAAGTTGAACAATATCTAATACCAGGCAGAAATCAATCAAGGGTGTATCTTTAAAAAGAAGCTGTATTAAAAGTAAGAGTTGTTTGTTTTTTTCTTTTATCTTGTTTTTTATTTTATTTTTATTTTCCAAGCATGCCCCCTTAAACCACAGCCCTTACAGTATAAAATGTAGTTATCTACCTTGGCTCAGGTATAAACATAATCCAGTGTCTCTCTGGAAATGTCAGATGAAAGTTCTTGCAGTGAGAGAAGAGAAAGTACAGATACCCACACTTAAGTTAAAATTCAGCTCAAATTCTAGGGACACCTGAATTCTGTCTGCAGAAAAGGTTTGAGGAGCCCAGCACAGGGTGGTGAAAGCAAATACTGGAGACAACTTTATCCCCAACAAACTTTCTTTCATGGAGAGAAATTTTATGTTGTTTCTGCTTTTTAAAACAGTAGACATTTCCTAATCCATCTACACCTAAAGTAGCAGAAACTTAAGGCTGAGAGAATGGAGGTGTCAGAAAATAGAAGTAGAATTTGGAGGATAAGGAAAATTTAGGTTGATTTTCCAGAGACATAGAATCCACAGAGAATAGGAAGTATTCTGAATGCAAACTTTGCCTGAGTGGAGGTAGGTGTAGTCCTAGGGTTTGTGGGTTCTGTTATGGCCACATCAATGAGCGATGTGTTTAGTGAGAAACCCTGTCTCAAAAATAAAATTCAGAGTAATTGAGGAAGCTTCCCAGTGTTGACTTCTGTTCTTACATGTGCACCCACAGATATGTAAACATGCATACTGATACATGCCATATACACATAAACATGCAGAATAATTTCTAATACTATTGTATTTTGATCAGTGACTGGGTTCCCTTAAATTTATGAAAATAGTTTCAGTTCTATTTGCTAATATGGTTAACATTTTCATATTTATTTTAACTTTTTGCTTCCTTTATCATTCATCATCAAAGGCATTTATTGTCTATGGGTGTCTTGTCTGTGAAAAGAGGGAGAATTATAATGAATAATATTCAATTCTTCTTAAAATTCTTACTAGGCAATATATATGTAAAAAACCAAACAAACAATGATTCAGTGAGTACAAATCAGAGCAGCATTAGATGCAGGTAGAAGCATGTAACAGCATTCAGTGTAGAGTTGGACTGTTGTTTTAATAGCATGGTGAAGAATGAGAAGGATGCTTTCATTTTTAATTTTTTTTAGAAGGATGCTTTAAAATAGATGATGGGGAAAGAAGTTCTAGGAACAGTGATGATTATGTCATCGTAGTATAAAACAATGAGACAAGTTCTGGGAATTGTGAATAATTCCGAATTTTTAAGCATAGTGGGACACAGGGACTAAGAAGATAAGATCTGATGGGAAGAGGAGATGTAGATTGGATTTTTATTTAATTCATATGCAGTGAGAATCTGAAATAAGGCCCTAGAGTGAAATTTGAAAAGAGAGAGAGTATTGATTTTTAGGTATACGTATAATAGGACCAGACAGCTGATTTGCTATCTAGCAAGGGAAAGACTATAATTGGTTTTGGATTTGAGGCTGTGGGAAAGGCTGGGTATTAAGAAGTAAGGATGGCTCATATTTTTAGCCTAAGGTGGTAAGGGTTACACTAGCAAAGACGAGCATCCTAGGAAAAAGGACAAGACAAGGATGCAAAGAGAAGATACTGCCTACCTCTGTAGATCTTGTACTTCTGCAAGCATTAGATTTATGGAGAATAGCAGGGAGTGAAAGATTTGCATCTAGGGGATTTGGAAAGTCTTAAAGGAAGAACAAGATAAGATTGCAAAGTGAGTCAAGGTTCACTAGAGATAAAAAAAAATAAACAATAAGATATGTGCATGTGTACATGCACACACATACATGCATTTGGGAATGGATGGGTAAGATTTTGAAGACTGCAAATCTAAAGTCTTTAGGATAGGAGGGAGACATAGAGAACCCTCAAGAGAGGCAAGCATTTTATGTTAAGGCTTTTAAGAGATCAGATAAAATTTACTAACCCAGTGAGCACTACTTTTCCTTACTCCAAGTTTACTAGTTAAAACTTTAATCTGATTGAAGAAATGCCATTGCATGAATATCCACAGGAATGTTTGACTACACACTAGGTACCATGGCCTATCTAAGTTCACACATTGCAGAAATAGTATTTAGTCATGAATAGAGAAAAGTTGACTAACAGAGATTTCAAAAAAAAAAAAAAAAGTGAGAGTAGGATTACTTGTACAAGACATATTCCTGACTTTTGAAGTAGGATGTTGTATCAGACAGATTTAGGTTGTTGAAATGAGCTTCAAAGCCAGGCACAGTACTGCAGGAGGGATATTTATTGAAGTTTACAGATCCAGGGGAAGTTCCATAATGGCAGAAGAACTTTCCCTTTCTGAAAGGACCAAGCAGATAGTGAAAAGCCTGAGGCCACAAACAATACAAAACAAAACAAAACACCCTAAAGTCATATCACAAAACACACTTTAGGAACGGCAGGCACTCTGTAGATCTTTATATTGGAATTTAAGTTCTACCACCACATCTTAGGGATCCTAAGATCTGCCCAGTAGCACTTCCTCCAGCCAGGTGGCTGAAAATCCAAGAAATTTTAATACATTCCTGATTCTATAGGGGGACATTTATTTAAACTACCACATTCTGCCCTGGCCCACAATAGATATAAAATCATCTCATAATGTAAATGTACTCAATACAATTTCAAAAGTTCCCACAGTCTTTAGCAACTGAAGATAGTTCCAAAGTTTCAAGTCTTATCTGAGATTTAAGAATGTCTCTTAGCTATGAATCCTATCTTTTTCCTCATTTTCTTAGTGGGCACTGACCTGTAACTCCCAGTACTAGCATGGAGCTATCATCCACAATGAGCTTTGGATCAGAGAGATCTACAAGTTTTCCTAAAAGACAGACAGATTTCTGTCAGAGTACTTGATGACCCACCAAAGGTTAGTGGTAAGACCCTATTGCTGAAGACACCATATGCAGTTGACACGTAAAATGGAATGGCGTGGCTGGAAGCTAGAAGATAGTCAGTCCCCCGACAGTCAGCGCGTCTAGTGCTGGAAGGTACTACATGGGCAACTGGGGGAAAATGACCAATATCTGTCAAAGAAACTCATGCTCTAACCTACTTAGCAGCAAATAACCTGTTATGATGCCCACACAAGTGCAATAGTGGCACACAGCCATGGTGGGGAACCACTTGCTCTTGATTTGGCTAAGTGATCCCCTCAGTGGTATGGGACCCATAGCTGGAGCTGGGAAACAAGTCAGAACCACTTCTAATCATTAGCCCACTCTCCAATATATTAAGCTACCATCAATCATGGGCTACAAGAGGGCCTACACCTATTAAATTCTCTATTAAAAAAAAAAGTAAGGGTTATCTCATTTGTCCTGGTGCTAACTTACTCTCCGTTAGAGAATCTGCTTCTCTTTTTCAGATAGATGTAGATCTTAAGGAGAGAGCCACCCCATCATACCTCAATAGGGTCCTGGCTGAAACTAAGAAAAAGTGGTGAAACAAGCAAGGGTGAATTTTTCCTGATGAACCCGATACCAGCACAAGGGGGAAGGAGATCAACACAGAGAAAAATCAACTCCTACCAAATCAGAGACCCAGAGGCCCCCAACACCTCATCACTGAAGCAGACCAAAAATGAACCCAACATGGCTCAGGGAAATTTTGCGGAAGAGGGGGCGGAAAGAATGTCAGAGCCACATGTTAGGTCATGATATGCATAGACATTCATCTTACCTATAACCGTGGGCTAACTTCACAACCACTACCCATATACCTCAACAAGGTGGGGCCAATGGGGAGGGGGTAGGTCACAGATGAGCCTAATAATGGTGCCAAACTGTATTTTCTGAATACAAAACTAATTAAAAATTAAAAAAATCAAACAAATTATATAAATTTAACATATAAAGGCACAGAGTAATCATTTTCAGGTGCTAGAAGGCATAACAGGGAGAGACTAGAACAATTCAAACTCAACAAACATCATCAAATTTCTGCAGTTCAAGTCTGATACCATAACCAGTTACTAACAGTCTCTGGATTTTTCAGTTCTGCCTATCCAGCTGGGCAGAGTAGCCAAGTAAGACTTCTATCTCAGGCCAACAGTGCACTCAATGTTAGCCCTTGGATAGTTCTATTATATCCCACACATCTTCAGGTATTCGTGCAGACCATGGTCCATCTTGCAAAGGCTCCTTCAGCCTGTTACGGTCACCATACCCTCCCTACCTCATGTTGTATCTCAGCAGTGCCTCCAGCAACCATAATTCATGACCATTTTAAGCATTTGTATGTTTCTGAAACCAATTCCAGGTGTGTAGAACCCATCCATATTCTTAATACAGGGATGAAATAAATTATAAGCTTGAAAAGCAGGCTCCTTTTCTAGACAAATCTTTCTAAAACAGTTTTTATTTTTATCATAGTCTTTCAACAGGCATCCTCTCCATTGTTTTCATGTAAAGCAGTTGAGTCATATTCTTTAGGATTGCTAATGGGTTTGGCAATAGTAGCTTTAATAACTTAAAACCAGTCTCAGTGCCTGTAATTTTAACTTGTTTAAGGTTTTCCAATTTCAGGTGTTATATCTGTCAGTGCAATATCTTTAGCCAAGCACATCAGCCCATTACAAATTTAGCCTTGATCAAACTCTCTGGGCCTGTGCAGCAGGACTCAGCCAGCCCTTATGCCAACAGTCATAGTTCTTACAAATTCCTGTGTATTCTTTCTTTCCCTTCAGAAAGTTCAAAAGGGAAGCCCTCCAAGTTCAATTCTCTTTGCATTTAGTATTCCCAAACTCTCAGCAGAATAGTCCACAATACTTGACTTACCACTCCAGAGGCATCTTCAGTTGTAAACACCAAGTCCATAACTATTTGTCCAAAACAAAAAGTTCCAAAAGACCAAAATCTACATGATCAGATTTATTTCACCCCACCTCTGGCACCAGTTTCTGTAGCAGACAGCTTCAAATCACTGAAGTGAACTTAAAAACAAGATGGTAACAGAGGAAGGAAAGTTGATCCTCTCTTAAAGGACCATGCTGAGAGAGAAAAATCTACAAAAAAAAAAACCCAAAAAACAAAAAACAAAAAACAAAACCTAAAACCATACCACACAGTACACTTTAGGAACTCTAGGCATTTTTCATATCTTTAGATTGGAGTTTTAAATCTACCACTATATCTTAGGGGTGGACCCTAAGATCTGCCTACTGATACCTCCTCCAGCCAGGTCAGTAGAAATCCTTAAAGTTTTAATAAACTCATGAATCTATTGGGGGACATTTTATTTAAACTACCACAGATGTGGACTGAAAATCTGCTATGGAGTGAAGCAACAGGAAATCATTCTGGTAGTACACTTTTCATGTGGCTGAAGCCCAGTAGTAGAAACAAAAATTTAAGAAGCTAATTATAACTAAGATATGTGGGACATTTCATGTTAATTATGGCATTTAAAAATTTTGCTTGTGTACAAAATAAAAGCTAGGTAGTTATGGCCATGGGGAAAGTAAAGTGAAGGGGTATGCATTATACTATGATCTGTGGAGGACACTAAAATAAACCTGCTAAGACTAACGCTTTAGCTGATGACGGTAAAAGTGACAATAGTTCAATGTGTTAGCACTAGGTGTAGTTGAAATTTAATAGAGATCTACAGAAACACAAAATACTTATAATTTGATACCTTCATGTTTCTGCAACAAAACACCCAACCAAATTTAGCAGGAGAAAGGTGGTTATTTTGGCATACAGCCTCAAAGGGATATTTCAGCAAGGCAGGGAAAGGATAGTAGAGAGGCTCAATACCACTTCTGTCACAGCGGTTGGTGGAAAGCAACAAGAGAATGAGGGGAGCTCTGGCAAGGGAGAAGCTGACTTAAGCACCCCAAAGCCTGCCTCTAAGAACATACCTTCTCAATTAAGGTTCCATCAATTGGAGAATAGGTATTCCAAAAACATGAGCACACTGAGGATTTCTTATGGAAGGCACCACCACAATCCCATTCTTTTTTTTTTTTTCCTTTTTAGTTTATTTATTATTTGAGAGAGAGAGAAAAAAAGATAGAAATAAGATAGCTAGATGATAGATGGATGGATAGATAGATGATAGATAGTCAGATAGATAGATAGATAGATAGATAGATAGATAGATATATGACAAGAGAATGGGCATGCCAGGGACTGTAGCTGCTGCAAATGCACTCCAGACCCATGAGCTAACTTCTGCCTCTGGCTTTACATGGGTCCTGGGAAATCTAACCCTTACATTTGGCTTTTCAGGTAAGCTACTTAACCACTGAGAAATCTCTCCAGCTCCACATCCCATTCATACAATTTTCTCATAGGTCAGGAAAAAGTAAGTTGAGTCATGTGGAATGACTACTTTCAAGGTTGGAAGTTAGAATATTGGAAGGTCTGGTCTGATGACAATAGTTAAAGATAATTGCTTGTAAAACCTGTGAATGCAAGTTCAATTCCCCAGCCACCCACATAAAGCCATATGGACATTTCATTTGCACCACCCAGAGACCCTGATGTGCACATACACACGTACACACACACACACACACACACACACACACACACACGTAAAAACAAATGATAACATGCGATAATACTGGAAATTTCAAGTGATTGAAACTAAAATTATTCTCATGTTAACAATAAAGAAATTGAGGCCCATTGAGTTTTAATAATTTATTTGGGGACAAATAGATAATATGTTCCTTAATTACATGCAAAACTGTGATTTCATTACTACACATTCATTTCTTTGGAAAAAAATAAGTTCTAATAATCATATTTTAAGAAAACTTGGAATTCTAAATGTCTCAAAATTTGCTGGTAGATATTATTTTAATATATACTTACATGTAACCTAATGAGTTATTTTAAGGCACACAGAATCAAACTGAGAGTGTCCCCCATATACCCAAATTGGAACAGTTTGGTCAATGAAGAGTACCCCTGCATTATAACCAAAGATATACAATATATGCCTGTTCATTGACATCATTACAAATACATGATTAAATAATTAAATAGATGGGAGAACAGACAAGTCCCTGATATATAATTCAAAATAATTTATGTAAATAGTATATTTTTAAAATATGGATTAAGTGTCCAACTCCACAGAGTACAATAATTTTATTTCATTGAAGATAGTTTTTATCATGCTGAATGAATATAACTAACTACAGTCAAAAACCTAACAAACACTACCTCCAGCCCAATGATCAAGGTTAACCTAAGTTGTGATAAGTCATGCTGATAATATATACCCTTGATATGATGTGATGAGAATGACATTTTATCTCTGTGATCTTCTTTGCAAGGACTCATAACCTCAATCTAATCATGAGGAAAACATCAGACAAATCCCAACTGAAGGGCAGTCCACAAAATACCTGACTAGTACTCTTTGAAACTGTGAAGGTCATCAAAACAAGAAAAGTATGAGAGACTGTCAGAGCCAAGGGAGCCTAAAGAGATATAAGAACTAACTACGATACAATGTCCTAACAGGAGACTGCAGAGCAGAAATAGTATTTAATAAATTCCAGAGAAAGCTGAATGAAGCATGGAATATAGTCATTAATATAAGGAATCCATGTTTGAGCATTAACTATGACAAATGGAGAGGACTCATAAAGAACACTGATAGCAGGAAACTGTGAGTGTGTGATGGGACTTTTGTGAACTATTATTGTAAC
The DNA here is from genome assembly GCF_020740685.1 of Jaculus jaculus. Classification (NCBI taxonomy): domain Eukaryota; kingdom Metazoa; phylum Chordata; class Mammalia; order Rodentia; family Dipodidae; genus Jaculus; species Jaculus jaculus. Next base: position 200,610,288 of record NC_059102.1, on the reverse strand, counting down.
TTTTCTAATAAATATGACTATTCAGATTATTTTTTGAGGGGGCATTGAAGGTAGGGTCTCACTGTAGCCCAGGCTGACCTAGAATTCACTATGTAGTTTCAGGGTGGCCTCAAACATATGGTGATCCTCCTAACTCTACTTCCCAAATGCTGGGATTAAAGGCATGCACCACCATACCTAGCTTCCAGATTTTTTTTTTTTATATTTTATTCTTATTTGTTTATTTGAGGGAGAGAAGGAGAGATAAAATGGGCAAGCCAGGACCTCTAGCTACTGCAAATGAACTTCAGACACATGCATCACCTTGTGCATCTGACTTTACATGGGTCCTGGGGAACTGAACATGTTTTTTTTTTTTTTTTTTTTTTTTGGCATTGCAGGCAAGTACCTTAACCACTAAGTCATCTCTCCAGCCCGACTATTCAGATTTTTCTAGAATATATAAAATATAAATGAAAAGTCAATACTGCATCTTAGGTTAAATAACCATTAAAATACATCACAATCATGGAATTGCTACAAAATTTGGTGTGGGTTTCCTTTTATGGAATGGCAATATGATTATGTTTTTCTAATAAGATTAGAAAACAATTACTTTAAGTACTTAAGGATGGGAAAATTCTACTCTGAAAAACTTGTTTTAAGAGACATGCAAATATTTTGCATTTATGTATGTTTATTTGTAAGTTTAATAACTCCTAGTGATATGAGTATTAAAAATCACTAAGTTTTGTTGATATTTTCAAACACCTCTCATAAGCATATAAAGATTGATGAAGCCATTAACAATGTATAAGTACATTATCATATCATAAAATAAACTACTGAGATTAAAGAAAAATTGGTTCATGGCAAGAAATCCTGAATGAGTTTCTCTGGTTTCACAGTACCATCCAGTTATATCCACAGGTAGATCAGATGAACTCCACACAATATCCTGGGACTATAAAGAAGTCACTTTCACAGTATCATTCAAAATTAAAATCATGACCTAATTTATGGAATTGTTATACTTCCCAATTAAATTCTAACTAACTATTTCAAAAGTTGAAATAAGGCAAACACTGAAATAGTATTATCTCTTGCCATAGGAATTTGCAAAGACCATTACTTTGCATGCAGGTAATGACACTCAAGTCTTATTAGCAAAATGTGATCAACTTCATTGAATTTATAGTCCAGGACATGAAACAAAAGATGTCTCTCCAAAAGCAATTTGTTTTAATTCCTATAGCATAGATTGTGTTTGAAATATTTTTAAGTTTATTTAATGACTTCAGACTTACTAAAGACATTGAATACTTATAAAAAAACACACAAAGTATCATTACAAACATGAATTTTTTTCTTAAATTCCAAAATAATTATAAGGTCTTAAAATTCAGATATTTTGATTTCATAGAAAAGTATTTAATAAATACTTAAAATTTTAACAAATTATGTTGCTGAATTATGCCATGTTAATATATTACTAATATTCTGTGATTTTAGAAAAAGTCCAGAAGGCACTTATCTCTAATGCAACACATTCCTTTTTATATAACATCCTTAGAATGCAGTCATTTCATATCATCTATCACCTCTGTCACAATTTTCTTAAGATTTCTAACCTCTCAAACTTACTTCTCTTATTACAGAACTCATGATTTATGAGTCCCGATAGCACAGAGACAGCTGTGAGATTAGCACTGCAGCCTATCCCAGAGCGCCTCAGAAACAGTTTCTTCTAAAAGGTACTGTCACATGGAAATAAAATTACAGAACATTTGAGGGGGGACAGTCCTGACATGTATTTTAAGTGTACTTTCCCAATTGTCAAAAATATATTAAAGAGATGAAAGAAAAGCAAAAAATTAGGGTGTGTTTGTTTTCCTCGGTTTCCTAAAAATAATATGGGTTTTAATAAAAGATTTAAAGGAATAAAGTATAATTTCCTTTAACATTGTATGAATTTTCTGTATGTAGGTATGGAAGTAATTACACAAGTCATTAAGAAATGAAACAAATGGGTGGTTTTATTATTCCAATGGAAATATATTAGAAGCCATCCTTTTCATTAATGATTTTATTTTTACCAAAAGAATGCTTTCAGCTCCAATGAGAGGAAAATTTGAAATATAACAATACATTTTGATCTGAGAGTGATGAGTGCCCACAGAAGAAACTGTGAGAATGTGTTACTTAGAAAACTGTATAGGGTAAATTTTAGAGTACCAGTGTGATAAATTAATGGCATCTTCTCATGACATTTTTTCCCTCCTGTGCTCAGCACAACAGACACCAAACAAAGGTGTGCAAATTGCTTATTATTGTAGAGCTTTTCTGGTGGAAACTTGAAATAGCACAGCTGGCCACCTTGGGATGCTCTGATCTTTCTAGAAAAGAGAGAAGCTGGAGTCCAAGTCCTTTACTGAAGATGAAGCACAGCCCAATTGAATAGTCTTTCCTACAACCATTGGCCACTCTCTAAATCTTTCATCTATGCTACTCACACTATGGTCAGGGGAACAGCAGCAGCCACATCCCCTGGGGCCGTGTTGCACACAGGACAACTCTGGCTTGTCACACATTGGCTCTTTGATTCCCAAGTACTTCACAGTCACAGAGAAATCTGAGGACCGACTTATTCCTCTCGCCATTATCTTTGACTACTTATTAGAAGTAACAAGAGTGATTTCCAAAGCATTGGAAATCAGGATGGTACTCTGGACAACTAAATCAGAACACTTGGGTTAGTAACAAATATTAGTATTAGTATTGTTTAAAATATAGCTACAGATGTCAGAGATCTGATAACGAGAACCAGGTCACTGTTATCCATTTATTCCTTAACCTCAGGAACATTTTTAAGAAGGAGCTGAAGAGAATTTTTTTTTAATTTTTTTAATTTACACTATATATCAGGTTTATTTTACTCCAATATAACTCCTAATAGTATTATTTCTCTTTTCCCCCACTTAATTTCCATATTCCCAGGCAAAATTCCTAATGGATTATAAACATACACATATCAATGTGGGTGTGTTTCTGTTCCTTATTTTTTATATGAAATGATTTGGAACAGAAGCTGTTTAGTTAGACTGAATATGTTCTATCTTTATTTTCTGTGATTTGGTCTTTCTCTACTTATGGTTCAGAACTTCCATGGAAACCATAAAGGATGAGGATAATTTTATGTGGAACTACATTCCTTTCTATATGTAGCTTAAACTCTGTATATACTACATGGTGTGTATGTGTGTGTCTGTGTGTGTGTGTGTGTGTATGTGTGTGTGTGTACAGAGCACAGTGTTAACAAAAAAGACACATGCATAGCGGATGTTGTGAAACTGTGACTAGACAGAAAATTAGCTTTAATAATAAAAAAACTTTTGGGCTGGAGAGATGGCTTAGCAGTTAAGCGCTTGCCTGTGAAGCCTAAGGACCCCGGTTCGAGGCTCAGCTCCCCAGGTCCCATGTTAGACAGATGCACAAGGGGGCACACGCGTCTGGAGTTCGTTTGCAGAGGCTGGAAGCCCTGGCGCGCCCATTCTCTCTCTCTCCCTCTATCTGTCTTTCTTCTCTGTGTCTGTTGCTCTCAAATAAATAAATTTAAAAAATAAATTAAAAAAATTTAAAAAAAGACTTTTGCCAAGATATAAAACTAAGTTTACAGTGGAAATAAAGTAGAAGGCCTTGCAGGAAAATGGAAAAATTAATACGTAACTCATGGGAAGACCCAAGAGCTGGACAGTTAATCGCTATCTTGGCCAGGAGCAGGTTCCATCAAGATCACCCTCTGAAAATTTTAGTAATCTGACAATCACTGGAGGTGATTGCTGTCTATACGTCTAGTGAGTTTCCCAAATAGATAGTGTTTGAAAACCTCTCCTTCAGTGTCAGGTTTTATTTGTGTTCCTGATTATACTTGATTAAGTTGTGACAAAGTTAAGTCAGAGAATCTTAAAGATACTTTATTTCTGCTTTTCATTCTTTGTCACTGAAAACCAACCAACCAAACAAACAAACAAAAACATGTAGTCAAGATTTCTTTTTTTGTTGTTGTTTGTTTATTTATTTGAAAACAACAGACAGAGAGAGGGAGAGAGAGCGAATTGGTGCACCAGGGCCTCCAGCCACTGCAAACAAACTCCAGACACGTGTGCCCCTGTGTGCATCTGGCTAACGTGGATCCTGGGGAATCGAGCCTTGAACCGGGGTCCTTAGGCTTCAGAGGCAAGCCCTTAACGCTAAGCCATCTCTACAGCCCAAGATTTCTTTTCTTTTTCTTTTTTTTTTTTTTTTAACCAGGTAGATGACTCGGTGCATCATGCATCAAGTGCTTGTCCTGAAACACTGAGTCCTTCAGTTTGTATCCCAGATACCATGGTGAAGCTGGACATTGTGGTGGGCTCCTGTTAATTCCAGTGATTCTACATAGAGAGCGATTTGTTTTTCCCAGAATCTCATGAATGGAACAGTGAACACAAAAAGAAACCCTGCCTTACAAGAAGACTCATACCAATGTAGTCCTCTGACTTGCATACATTTACACATACACACGTGTGTGCACACATGCACACACACGCACATCAAATAAATAAAAATAATAGGGCTGGAGAGATGGCTTAGCAGTTAAGCGCTTGCCTGTGAAGCCTAAGGACCCCGGTTTGAGGCTCGGTTCCCCAGGTCCCGCGTTAGACAGATGCACAAGGGGGCGCACGCGTCTGGAGTTCGTTTGCAGAGGCTGGAAGCCCTGGCGCGCCCATTCTCTCTCTCTCCCTCTATCTGTCCTTCTCTCTGTGTCTGTCACTCTCAAATAAATAAATAAAATTTAAAAAAATAATAATAATAATAGAATTTTTAGAGTTTGGAGCATGGATGTTTTGGTATCCATGTTTACACATTCAGCTTTTCTATGACCTTTTCTAGTAGTTTCTGATGCTGAATTATATCACATAGCCTGTGTTTTCCAAACAGCTTCCGTTTGACACAGTGGTATAATGAATGAGGACAAGGAGCTTGTGACAGGTCTTTGTACATATGCTTTGAACATGGGAAAGCATACGAATGATTTTCTCATCATGCATCCTCTATACATGATGCATCTTGGTTTTCCTTCCTGAACTTCTCACAGTGTTCATTGTAGTCAATACTGTGAGGTTGTTGCTTTGTGTTCTCCCAAATACTGCAGCATACATACAAGCTAGGAGGAGTGTGACAATAACAAATTTTGGGTTAAAAAGTTTAAATGAGTTGCCAAATATCATATAGCCAGCTCAGAAACTGTTCCATAGCCCAAGTACCTGTGTGCTTTCTTTATTTAGCCTTGGGATGGTAAGATTTCTTTAAAGTTTTCAAAATTTTTATCTTTGACTATGTGAAGGGCTCTGGAGTTCACATGCTGTTAACCTGTGACATTGATTTTGAATCCTTTTCTAAGAGCCATACCACTGTGGCATGTGAAACAAGTGGGGTTGATTTTATTTTACTTCACAGCATTGAAGTGACTTCTAATTATGAACAAATATCATCCACTGGATAACATTGTTTGATATCTGTTGCAGTAAGGACGTTAAACATGTGATCTTTTATTCCAAAATAATAATGATGATAATCAAATATTTAAAAGTTGCAAAATGAAAAAAAAAAACTAGTAAAGTGTCAATTAAAGGGATAACGGAGCAAAACATTGTGATCTTTGGTTGTAACTATCAAATTGACATGGTTTCAGAAGTCCTGAGATCTAGGAATCCCTATTTCTGGGTGCATGTATGTGGGATGGTCTATCTAAAACAGATTAGCATTCAAATAAGGAGAAAAGCAAAGAGGATTTGCCTTCACTAACTTAGAAGAGCATAATGTAATGTATTGAAGTTGTAAATAGAACTAAAGGGCTGAGTTAGCAAAAGACCTCTTTCTCTTGAGCAATTCTACTGTCTGGGGGCATCAAAACATGCAATTCTCATGACTTGTACTCTTCATACTGCCCCAGTCTCAGACTGAATTAAAATACTGGATTTGCTTGTTTGCCAGCTTGCAGATGGCATATGACAGGATTTCTTGCTGTCTGTAAATCACTAAACCAATTGCCATAATAAATGCTAATCCCGCTCTTCTATATGTGTGTGTGCATGTGTATGTGTGTATCCATAGATCATATATCTCTACCACACACACACACACACACACACACACACACACACACAGTGCTTGCTTTCGTGTACTGGAGAACACTAAGACAACAACCAAATTAGCAATATTTAAATTAACTATATTATAGTGCATGCTTAAGGATTTCACATAAGCATCAAGTTGTAGAGGTTTCTTTAGCTTGGTGTTGTAAGGACAGGGGGATAGAATTATCCTAAAATAATTTAAGTTGCTCTCCCTAAATTAAATGTCTTCAAGCCTATTGCTGCAGATATGGAATTTCAGACTCACAGCTTCTCTATATTGATATGCCTTACACAGACCCATGCCAATTATATCCTTACTGTGCTCTTCCCTCTCCCTCCCTCTTCAGGCAGATTTATAGAAACTATAGTGTATCACATCTTCAGAGGTATTGGGGGCCAGGGTTAAACTATGTTAGTTCAATAGTTACTAACCTTCTTGACTCCAAACATTGGCCATTGTTCTGTCTCCTTGAAGGAAAATCTATTCAGCAAAACCAAAGCTGGCTGGACTGGGGATTAGAGGCAGCTTCCTTTTTCTTGCCACTCTGCCTGATCATGCTGAGTGTCCCTTTGATATCACTGAAACCCATCTTATTTAAAGTGGAGCATTTGGTTTCTTCACCACCAGGCCTCTCTTCCACTCCAGGAAATAATCCCCTTTTCAATCTCTTACTCATTCAGATATAAATACCATCTCATATTAATAACATCTTTCCTGAAGAAGCCCAAGTAATTTTTCAGATATTTCTCTAATCCTCACAGCATTCTCATAAGATAGGTAATGTCCATACAACAATTCTTCTCAACCAAGTCAGAATGATTATGCAAGGGTATTAGATGCTCAAGGGTATTATTGAACTGACTTTCATTTCCTCTAAAAATATATTTACTGGGGATTGAAGCAGTGCATTTATTTGAAAATATATATGTTTGGGCTTAAGGATAAATATTTGACTTGGAATAATGACTATGTTGACCATAGTATTTTGGCAGTCATACAGATACATTGCTTCTAGTAAGATGCAGTATGACTCATTTGGAAACTATTAGTACAAATTTCTTGCTTGGAAAGTTTGTATCAGGTTGGGCATATTGAAAATACAATGCATAGATCCCATGAAACAATATCTTTATATAATTATTATGCTCAAATTTCAAATTTTGAAAAATATTGCTTATTATAAAGAAAAAAAATGAATTTAAAGAAAACTAACCTTGCTAGTTTATGAATAAGTTTTTTACCAGTGACTAGAGATTTTTCTCTTCGGGACCTATACACACTATGACCAAAATTAAGATGAAGTTTTAAACAGTATCATAAAAATGTTTTTATTGGCTAAAATGATCAAGTTTGTAGAAATTGTAAGCATGTTAAATGTTTTTAAGTGATATCCTCAAATCAAAGATAGTCTCTCAAGTATACTGTGAAGATAATAATAGATTATTATGGATAACAATTATTTACTAAAGATAATAATACTGCCTCCTGTGTTAATGTAGCTCTTCTTAGCACATTTACCTGATTCTTCCCCAGCTTGTTGTCATACTCTATCCAGATATAAAAGTAAGGCACAGGTCCCATCCCTAATACAAGATGGTAAAGTGTAATTTGAATCCATTATGTACAATGAAAAAAAATTATTCATTAATCCAATATGTATTTTGAGTATCAGTGATCAGAGTTGTAGAATTCCAGCCAGTAATATGACTATATTCTCAAGGAGAGGACTAAAAGTTTGCGTAGATGAATGCAAAGAAATTAAAACATACTAGCAAACAAAAAGTCATGCTGAGATACATGCAAAATATTTAGAAAATGAAAACTGCTATGAATTGAAATTCACAGAAGTAGTAATACTCTAAATGTTCTTTTTGAAATGATGGATCTTGAGAGAAGCATATTTACCAAACTTAAAATTAAAATAGAAATAGGTGTCAACTCAGTTATCATTGACATGCATTTTGCTCCAGTAAATTTAACATAATAGAAGTAGTCATCACTTATTGTTAATTGTATATCAAGTACTGCCTTAACTCTTCAAATATACGTATTTTACTAGTTAAGTGTTTGAAACTTCCTTAAAGTCTGGGGAAAATGACTCAGCTGTTAAAATCAGTTGATTGCAAAACCTACTGGCCTGGGTTCAAATCCGTAGCCACCCCCATATCTGGACCCAAAACGTGGCACAAGCTTCTGATGCTCCTTTTGCAGTAGCAAGAGGTGCTGACATGTGTACGCGTGTGCACCCATGCACACACACACACACACACACACACACACACACACACACACAAATAAAAATTAAAAAAATAATTTCCTAAAGTAGGTAACATCATTATGTAAATGTTTAAAAAGGTAACTGAGGCTAAAAGGAAGGAAGTAAATATCTAATACATCAAATCAGAAAGAAATAGAGCCAGAATTCAAAGTCAGCTTTATATTGACTTTGTAATGCCTAGTTTCCAGCAACTATACTATATAAAGGACTTATAAATTTCTGAAGTTAATGAATATTTAATATAAAGTTATTTTAAATATAGCACTTCAGAAACATGTATTTAACTCCTAATAATATTATTTGGTTCATCCTGAAAAACTTCCCCTCCAAACTACTTACTGATATAAAAAGACTTCAGAAGTTAATTCAAGTATCACCCACCATTACTGCTTTATTTAAATTCATAACCCATTCTCATTTGAGAATATAAGTGTAAACAACTCTAACAACATTATCAGGGCAAATGAAACATACATTAACCTAACCTGATGCTTTCCTAGAAAGAAGGAAATATGTAATAATATATTTACATAAAATAAACTACTGAAACTGTCTATAAATATATTAAAAATAGAAAATATATGCATATGTCTATATAGGCAGAAATTTATTCATTAAGATTCACTACCTATTCATGATTAAATTTACTTCAAAAATTCAAGTGGAAAAGTACCTAGTTAAACTGATAAAAGAATAACTATAAAAAACATATAGAAAATGTTGTATTTAAATGTAAACTATTCAAGTCCACTTCCATTAACTTCGGCACTAAGACAAAATTGCTTGCACTGAATATCCTCCTCAAATCCTCCTCTGATCAGTTTCCTTCCAATAACCTCTCCTCATGTTGCTTGCATGCTAATTTTATCCTTTCAATGTCTTGAAAATTCCTGTTTGGAAACTGGTGACATTTATAAAAGAAAAAAAAATCTCTTTAAGTATGAGGACTTGACACATGAGGAAAGGTTGGTAAATGGGCACTAAATTGTAGCTGCACAGAGCAAAGGTCTAGTATACTACTGATAAGGTGAGGTGAATATTGGTACAAAATTTACCATTTCTTCCTACCTTAAGTTGTTTTTGTCAGATACTTTGGTACAGAAACAAGACAGTTGAGCAATGTACACTGGAGAAAACACAGAATCTGCAACAAATTGGGCTGGACACATTGGATAATAAGATGTAGAAAAATGAAAGTAGACCTACTCATATCATGATATACAAAAATCAACTTCTAAATGGATTAAAAACCTCAATATAAGATATGAAACTCTTCAACAACTGAAAGAAAAAAAAACTAGGAGGAACTCTGCATAATATAGGAGTGGGGAAAGACTTTCTGAACAATTATACAGTGCCCAGGAAATTAAACTGAACCAATGGGATCTCATAAAGCTCAAAAGCTTCTGCACAGACAAACATACCATAAGCAGAGTCAATTAGATTACCCACAAAATGGGAGAAAATCTTTGCCAGCTATACCATTGACAAAGGTCTAATTTCTAGAACCTACAAAGTACTCAAAAAATTCACCAATATAAACTCAGACAACCCACTCCAAAAATGGGCAGAGAACTGAATAGGGAGTTCTCAAAGGAAGAAATACTAATGGCTAATACACACTTAAGATGATGTTTAAGGTCCCTAACATCATGGAAATGTAAAGTAAAACAACTATGAGATTCTACCTTACTAGAGTAAGGATGGCAATCATTAAAAAAAATCCATTGACAATAAATGTTAGTGAGGATGTGGGGAAAGAGGAACCTTCATTCACTTTTGGTGGGAATGTAAACTTGAACAATCACTATGGAAATCAATATAGATATTCCTGAAAAGGATGAACATAGAGTTACCAGCAGACTCAATTATTCCTCTACTGGACATTTACCCTGAATGTCCCATGTTTTCATACAGAGATCTTTGCTACGAACTGGAATTAACCTAGGTGCCTATCACTGGATGAATAGATAATGAAGTTGTAGTATATTTACACAATGAAATTCTAATCAGCAGTAAGAAAAATCATACAATGAAATTTGTAGCAAATTGGGTGGACTTGAAACAAATCATACTCAGTGAACACATACAATTGCAGCATGTTGTCACTCATCTTGTGGTTCCTAATCTGAAGATCTTGAGTTGCTGACATGTTTGATAGGCAACTCAAGGCCCAGATAATATGGATGGAAGGGATTGGGTGGAGGGGAAGAGGAGGTATTGGAGGGAAACAAAAAAAACCAAACTCAAATGAGACAGTACCATAGAAAACTGTCTTCTTGAAGACAGACCAAAAGACTTAATCTTCAAATGGAGTATATGGAAAGAACATCTGGAAAGAAGGGCTCTGGAGAGGGTGGGATGAAGCCTAACCTTAAAACATTTGGATTTGGCCTGTAACTCCCAGAACCAAGAATTGACTGCTCCCTATATTGAGCTGTTGCTAGAGAGACCTGTGAGGTCTCCAAAATAAGGCAGGCTTCTGTCAAAGTGCTTGATTACCTGCCTGAGATAATAGGTGAGACACTATTGCCAATGATACCTTATACTGTTAACACAACACCAAGAGACCTGGCTGGAATCTGCAATGAAGCCAGTTCCCAGATGGTTAGCCCTTCTAGTGCTGGAACAAGTTACATGAGCTATTGGAGGAAAGTGGCCAACAACTGTTCCAGCAAGAAGGAGTTAAAGCTACTCAGAAGCAAACAACCTGACAAGAAGTACACACCAGTGCAATGGTGGCATACAACCTTGGTAGTTAACCACAGGCTTTATGATTGGCTAAGAGATCCTGTTAGTGGAAAGGAATCCATTGCTGGAACTGGGAACCAGGTCAGAATCTCATGGAGACCACAATTATAGTTCCCAATGGCAATCTCCCACTAATCATTGGTCAAAAGAGGAGGTACAACCATCATAATCTCTTTAAATTAACAATGTTTATCCCATTTAACCTATGCTGACTTCATTCTCCACTGGAGAATATGTTTTTCTTTATATTTGGGGGGGGGTTCAAGTTAGGGTCTCACTATAGCCCAGTTTGACCTGGAATTCACTATGTAGTCTCAAGGTGGCCTCAAACTCACAGTGATCCTCTTACCTCTGCCTCCTGAGTGCTGAGATTAAAGGTGTGCACCACCATGCTCAGCCTACCATATATTTTTGTCTCTGCTCTGACCCTCAGAGTTATGAGCAAGCAGCCTCATGCTTCTAGTGTTATGCCTAGCCCACCACAGTGCACTGTGCCCTATCAAAATGTAAACAAAAAAATTCCTTCCTTCTCTAAACTGGTTTCTGTCAGTAATGAGAAAAGTAACACAATTGGTAATCAAGAGATGTATGTTAAATACATGAGAGTTACAATTTTGCTTTCATCATCCCAAAAAAATTCTTTAAGTCTGCCACAGCAACTGCTACTGAAAATGGACATAATGGGAACTTATAAACTGTTTGTAGACCTGTGAGTTTTCTCAGAAACTTTACATGCTCATATCCTAAGACTTGGTAATTTCATACTGGAAATATTCCTGCATTATTGTTTGTCATTGACATTTATCTCAGTCTACAGTAAAATGTCTATTAAACATATTCAGTACATATGAAACAAAAGCAATTTAGAAAAAGTTACATATTCTTCCCGTATGATATAAAGTTTGAGATTTTCTATTGTAGTCATAGTTAAAGAATATGCATTTTATCTCACTGAGCTGATTTTACCAGATATTTCCAGTTAAAAGTTCATGGTTTGAAAAATTTCTCTTTTGCAGAGAAATCCTGTCTTATAGATTTTAAGGGACATATATAAAAATCCTCATCATTATATATTTATTGGAAGAAATTGGCAATGTTGGAAATATTTGTTAGTGGAGAGTGACTATATTTTTCCATTATTAAAACATTCACCAGACCGCAGACAACACTACAGCAATGGCATTTTTTTTGTTTGTTTGTTTGTTTTTGAGGTAGGGTCTAACTCTAGCTCAGGCTGACTTGGGATTCACTATGAGGTCTCAGGGTGGCCTTGAACTCATAGCAGTCTTCCTAACTCTGCCTTCTGAGTGCTGGGATTAAAGATGTGCACCACCATGCCCAGCAACAATGCTTTTTATGTAAACTTCTCCTGCTTCTTCCAACTCCAGTAGAAACCTTTCTCACTGGAAGAAACTGAGGTGAGAAGACAAAGTTAAACCAAGTAAATAATATTACATGCATGTTTATAGGTACCTTTTTCCATGTGTGTGATTGGCATATATGTATGAATAGTTTTGTATGTGGGTACACATTCCAGCATTAGTATGTGTGTGCATGAAAATATGTACATTTATGTATAGAAGTCAGAGGACAATATTGGGTTCTCCTGTTCCTCAGGAGCACCATCCATCTCTTTTTTGAGCCATGCTTTCATTGGTATGAGATAGATCATCAAGTAGATTATGCTTCCTGGCCAGTAAACTGTAGGGATCATTCTGTCTCCACCTCTCAAGAGCTGGGATTGCAGGTGCAACAAACCCAGCATTTTCACATGGGTATCCAGCAATTAAATTTAGGTTTCCCTATTTTCAAGGAAAGCCCATTATTGTCAGAGTAATCTCCCAACTGCTGGAGGCACTTTTAATTTCTACCTAACTCCTGGAAAAAATTGCTGGATTCCCAACTCCTCTCAGAAAGCAAAGAAAATTTTTTTTGTACCAGAGAAGGTCTGGGAATGAGACTAAATCCTCTGGTCATAAGCCCTATCCGCAGTTTAGGAATTCCTAAAACTCTACTCCTCTTCATAGCCTGGTTTAGCTCCCTGTTGAGGTCACTCCAGACCCTCTGGAGGAGAGACAGATACTAGCATCTGTGAATTTTTCTGGTAAAAATGACTTCACCTTGACGGTGCACTGCTGATTCTTCCAGGTGTTTATACCTTTAGATGTTTATTTCTTTTAGAAAATCAATACTGCTGCATTTCAGGATAGATTATAAATACAACTTAAAAGCTAACTGAAACAAGATAGAATCTTTGTGCTCTACAATTGTATACTATGAAATCTGTAGATGAATAAGTGGTGAGAATGTTTTGTTGGAAAAAGTCTTGCTGATGTTCTCAGCCAACTTGGTGCCCTTTTCTGTTGCCATAGGGTAAAGATCATTTTTATCAGCACTGAAAGTATGAGCAACTCTAACTTCTTAGAGTGTTTTTATTAACAGAAGAAATTTAACAAGGCTTGGGTGATAAGATTATTAAATGATACAAATTGTAGATAATTACTTAGTTGCTAAAAACAATAAATATAGTTGTCACTAAGGTGATGACATAAATCATATAACCATTAAAATGATAGGTCCCTACCTTTCTTTTTTTAAGATTTATTTTAATTTATTTATTAGAGACAGAGAGAGGGGAGAGGGGTAGGATGGAGGGAGGGAGAGAGAGAGAGAATGGGTGTGCCAGGGACTCTAGCCACTGTAAATGAGCTCCAGAAGCATGCCCCACCATGTGCATCTGGCTTATGTGGGACCTGGAGAATCAAACCTGGATCCTTAGGCTTCACAGGTAAGCACCTCTAAGCCATTTCTCCAGCCTAAGATTCCTCTCTTTCTATAGATATGCATTGAGTATAAATGTTCAGGGCTAAGACACACCTGGTCCTTTACCATTTGTAAAGGGAAAATGTTGGTTATATTTCCATGTGTACATAGCAGAAAGAATGGATCCACTGTGCAGGAGATTTTTAGGAGCTTGGAAACTCCAGGATAGAATCCAATTATTCAACCCTCCTGGTAGTTTCAATGGATGTCCTCTAATTGATTCAAGAATTTTAGCCAAGCTTGTAACTTGATATCACTGTGTGGCTGGATCCTAGGGTCAAGACCTAAGTTGTGGGGGCAGATTTGGAATCTCAGCCAACTATGAGGGGTTCTTGGAGCATGCTTGCTTGTGGTGCTAGTGGTGGTTTTTCTCTCTGCATGTCCCTGTGAAAGGGATTCTCTGAAAGCTGATTCTGCCACTATAGAATTTATCCTGGAACTGTAAGCTTCAATAAATCCTTTCCATAACTTGTGCCTATTTTAGAAGTTCATCTTAGCAACCTTAAGCTATCTGCTACAACCCCAATGATGGAAAACTAGCTAGAACCAAAGTACTGTGCTAGATTTTAGGAATATAATTGGGTGTTTCAAAGTATGGCTGCAATATGATAAGTAACCATAGAGATGTGAACAGCTCATGATGAAAGGATACTCAGACTGCAGAACAAAAAGCCAAGTACAGGCTCTAGGACAGATGTTAAAAGCCTAAGCTAAGCCAATTATGGAAGATGTCTATAGATATAAACAGATAAATGATGCAAACACCAGGGTGTGGTGGTTTGAATAGATGGTCCCCAATATATTCAGTGTTTCATTAGTTTGGAGTTTGCATCTACAGCCACCTGGCTGGAGGCAGTGTCACTGGATGGCTATTAAGGTGTAGTGATGGGTTTAATATTTCAATCTAAAGATATACAAAGTGTGCCTAGCTAGAGTTCCTGGAGTGTTCTGTACTATGTGGTTTTTGACTTCTGGCTTGTGCTTCTCTCTCTCCTTGCTTGGACCTATGAAGGCCAGCTTCTACTGCCGTTATGGAACTTTCTCTGGATCTGTAAGCTTCAATAAATATCTCTTCCTCCATAACTGTGCCTGGTCCCAAAGTTCATCTCAGTGAACCTAAAGATGTCTACTACACCAGGCTTGGATGAAGCCTTGACCAGTAATCATGCTTGTCTGTGAATTCCATAATCCCATAATCATTTTGCATATGGTTTACCTCCAACATCTGCAATAGCACACTTTATACTGCATCAAGCAAAATGGAAGCTTTATAAACCACTCTAAATGTAGGCACACGTTACACAGGTTTTAGTTTTCTGATGTGTTTTCAACATTCATTATTTTCTCTAGTCCTGAAATAAGTTTGTTAGTCAGTTTGATAGGATGTTCAGGATTGTATAGAGTCAACACCTAATGATTGTCGTGATGACTTAGGAATGAGGTGTAAGGTTAAGCAAAATTCCTGTGTCATGGTGTGACAGGTGGACTGTAGGGCTCACACAACATGCAATCCTTCCAGCTGGTTGGAACATTGCATGTTCCATGACAACCTCCATGACACCTCTTCTCCAAGAGAGGACTCACAAATATTAGTTAAGTCACGAAAAGGGCTGCAAAAGAAATGCCCTCACTCCTGCTTTTGACGTACATCTTAATTCCAGTAGGCACTTGTGGCTGATCAGAAGGCTATAGCCATAAATCATACGTATCTACAGAGTTTCTTCCATTAGCCAAGTCAATCTTATTTGAGCTTTTGGGCAAAAACATCATTTCTTATCTGTAGATCCTGGGAGAATTTCTAGTTCAATAAAAAATATTTTACTTCAACCAAACAATATTATTTCTCTAAGAATTACTATAAAACAGTGAATTTTCCATTCTGGATTTTAAATATAAAATGTAGACAGGCTATTTTTATCTTATCTGTTGCTGACTCTAGAAACTTGGTCTTCAAGCTTGCCCTAGCCTGGTATTCATGAAGCAGATACAAATCCAAATACTCCAGTCACTAGAAATAAAAATAATAATTAAAAAGCCAGTTACAGCCAGAAAAATTGATTTTGTATTTTACTCTTTACTTTTGCAAAAATAATAGTGTTCACTTTAGTAGTAAAACAATATAGCATTTACTCTATATTATACACTGAATGCCTAAAAACTCATGTTAATATATAGTGAGTATTTTAAACTGTAAAGTTAAATATTCACAATTGAGCTTATTTTCAAGAACAAAGCATATGTAATTACTTCTAATTTTTATTTATTTTTAAACTTTTAAAAAATTATTTATTTGAGAGAGAGAAAGAAGGCATGAGGGAGAGAGAGAGAGGGAGAAAGAAAGAGAGAGACAGAGAGGTTGGGTGTGCCAGGACCTTCAGCCACTGCAAACAAACTCCATACATGAACCACCTTGTGCATCTAGCTTATGTGGGTCCTGGGGAATCAAATATGGGACCTTTGGCTTTGTAGGTAAGCATATTAACCACTAAACATCTCTCTAGCCCAATAACTTTTATTTGTAAAGTAGAATTTTTTTATATACTTAATATTTAAGGCATTATGTTTTTCTAACATTGTAAGCAATTATATTATTTGTCCAATGTCTGAAAACATATTATAATTCAAAGTACCAATTCAGTAAGTGAAATCATTTTTGGCAAATAATTTATAAAATTCATCTAACTAATGAAAAATATCATTCATATTGCATAACAATAGAATAGAAAATGCAGAGAAAAATAGCACATGAATTGTGCTGTTCCACTACCCCCCCAACACCAATCACATAAGCGGTTACCATCTAATGTGATAGACACATGCAAGGGCTGCATGTGTATTTCAATAATGTTGACCTAACATATTAGTAGTAATGAATAAGGAAAGACATGATACTTCAAACCAACCCTTCTTGCATTCTGCTGCATGTAAAGAAAAGCTAGAAGTTTCATTTGCAAATGTTTGGTCTGTCAGAGGCATATTCAGGTTGCCTTCAGTGGTAGCCTGCAGTAAACTAACTCAGACCTAAATTCTAGGTTTTGAATTAGAAACTTATGCTCAAAATGACAATCATCAAACACAGCCACATCTAAATTGGGCCTTTAAAAAAAAAACTCTACATGGAAAGTTAATGAATGCTACAAAGATTAAAATGTTTGAAAAATTTCTAAGTTATCAATACAAATACTAACAAGGCAAAACACATTAAAAAAATACTTAAAAATCTAAGACCTATGTATTAATTTTTAAAACAAGTTGTCATTAGCTTTATTCCAATAGGTTAACAAGTTAAATTAAAACTCAGCCTCCTTGCGAATCATTATTTAAATTATTAAACCATAATAATACTTTTCTCTCTTTTAATAGTTTCTATTATGACATGTGCATCTACTCCTGCAGAACTATGAAGACCAATAAATTTCCATGATGGAATTTCTGTAAAATATTTTCCTCCAATTACTTTGTTTTACAGTAACAAAGACCTTAGTTTTGAACTTTGGATTAGGGAAAGCACAACTGGCTGACATTTTATTTATAATGGAAGAAAAGATGCTGATCTCATGGCTGCTCTGTTAGCTCTGGAAACAGTAACACCATATAGGGATTGTGTTGATCCAACCACAATAGAAAGAGATCAGAATGAGGTTAGTCCTGTTTTCTTTCCTTTCCCACTTCTGAACGCTCTACATTTGTGCCATGATTACACATTACTCTGAACATTGCCTAAAAGCAGAATAAATGGAATATTTTTATCTGTAGGATCCATGTTTCTGGGTTCTTTGAGTCCATTTATATCATCTCTGCTTCCCAAGAGAGTTGTGACTCTTTGATAAGACTAAAAAAGAAACATATGTACACATGATTTTGTTATGACACTTTAATATATGGAAATAATGTACTTTCATTGCCATCTCCCTCTCATTCCTTCTTTATTCCCACTCATCCCTTTCTTCCTAACTACCCCTTTTTCTATTTTTTTTTCAATAACCTCTTGCATTTTGATTAGGTTTATTAGGTGACTGGAGTGAATTTATTTGTAGGAGCATGGATTCTTAACCTGTGGATCACCATTGAGGAAAATGTCCTTTTCTCTAGGGGCCATAGATTACCTATAAATACTTAGCCAGGAAGTAGGGCCCCATGAACACCTCCCATGCAGCTAAAACCAAAACTATCCGTCCATAAGCCCTCAGGAATGCAAAAACAAACAATCAAGCAACAACAAAAAATCTGGGTACCTTTAATCCCAGCACTTGGGAAACTGAGTGTGGTGGTTTGATTCAGGTGTTCCCCATGAACTTAGGTGTTCTAAATACTAGGTTCCCAGCTGATGGACATTTGGAAATTAATGCTTCTTGGAGGCAGTGTATTGGTGGGGGCGGGCTTATGGGTATTATAGTCAGTTTCCCCTTGACAGAGTTTGGCACACTGTCCTGTTGCTATTGTCCATCTTATATTGGCCAGGGGGTAATGTCCACCCTCTGCTCATGCCATCATTTTTCCATCACGGAGCTTCCCTGCATGTCTATAAGCCAAAATAAATACTTCTCCCACCCCCCAAAAAGGTGCTCTTGGTCATTTCTTGGTCATTGGTGATTTCTGCCAGCAATGTGAACCTGACTGCAACAGTTGGTACTGAGGAGTGATGTTATTTGCTGCTAGACTGTGTGGCTTTGGCCTTTTGGAGCTGATTTTCAAGAGTAATCTAGAAGGATTTGAATCCTTGGCCTAAGAGACAATTTGGAGTGCTGTAAATTCAGTTTGATGGACTAATCTGGTCAGAGTTGAAAGACCTGAATGCAGTAAAAACTATGAACTGTGAGGTTTGGTTTATGAGGGTGAGAAAGAGCTTTGCATGGACTGGGCTAGAAGCAGTATGTGTGAGATGCTTGCTTTTATCCCTCTGTCCTGAGAATGTGTGCAGGGTTGCTTTACATAGAAATGGAATGGTATGAGTAGAAGGATATGGCACAGAAATGAAATATTTGGGCTTAAGCTTCTTCCCATTCAGCTGCAATCATATGAGAGATTACATCTTTTGAGATTGGGCAAACAGACCTGCACTGGGGCAACAGGAAGAATGCAGACTCTTTTGAAAGGGACTGAGTGCTCAAGGAGTGTCCTTCAAAATCTGCTTTATTCCTCCCTGGATTAACAAATTGGCACCCCACCTGGTATTCTGGAGTATAAGAAATGCAGGAAAGAGAGGGTTATTGAGTTTGCAACACAGTCTTGTTGCAAACTTGTTGCAAATTGCCACGGCAGTGTGAAGTAGTTGTTAGGTTGCCTGCATGAAGACCAATGGAGCCATGAGGGTGGACCATGAGTTGCAGTGGAGACCTAGTGGAGATGCTAGGACCATGAGAAGGCTGCTAAGTAAAGCTGTTGGCCCTGATGAAGTTTTTCAGGACTGTGAGTAGCCTAGTTGAGGGGCATGATTGGTTATAGGTTTATGTGGGCCAGGGGCAAAATGTGGTTATTTGAGTTAGGTATCCTCCATAATCTTTGGTGTTCTGAATGCTATGTTCCAAGCTGATGGAGATTTTGGAATTAATGCCTCCTAGAGGCAGTGTATTATTGGATGTGGGTATTATACTCAGTTTCCTCTTGGCAGTTTTTGGCACATTCTCCTGTTGCTATTTTCCACCTTATGTTGGCCAGGGGGTGATGTCCACCTTCTACTCATGCCATTGTTTTCCCTTGCCATCATAGAGCATCCCCTGAAGTCTGTAAGTGAAAAATAAACTTTATTTTTCCCCAAAAGGTACTCTTGGTCAGGCTATTTCTGCCAGCATTGTGAACCTGACTGCAACACTGAAGTAGAAGGAATGTCATGAGTATAAGGCCATTCTGAGACTACAATGTGAATTCCACGTTAGTCTGGACTAGAACGAGACCCTATGTTGAACAACCTAAAATAAAAATAAAAAAATCCTCAGGCTTTATGGGTCTTCCCTCAATGACAGAAATTGGACAGAACCAAGGTTTTACAAGTAATCACAGCTGCTGGTGAGATCAAGACTACATTGGCAATGACATGTTTTAAACATAGCCTTCCATGGTACCATACAACTTTCTCAAGCTCTTAACATTCTTAAAAAAATGTTATTTATTAAAGTCAGAGAGATAAGTCCAGAGAGAGCAAGAGTGAGAGTGGGCATGCCAGAGCTTCCAGCCACTGCAAATAAACTCCAGACGCATGTGCCCTCTTGTGCATCTGGCTAACATGGGTCCTGGGGAATTGAACCTGGTTCCTCTGGCTTTGCAGGCAAGTACCTTAACCACAAGGATATCTCTCCAGCCCAGTTATTACACTCTTAACAAACCCCTCTTCTGTGATGGTTCCTAAGCCTTGGAAGTCCCATTCTGGATGCACATTCAACAGTTTATTATTTTTAGCAAACTGACCACTTATTTATCTCTGCTGATACAATTGCCCTCTGGAAACATATGCTTCTCTGACCAAAGCTAGTGGCAGCACTAATTTATGGATATAAACATAATTATAATTATTTAGAAGGTCAATTAAAATATGTGTGTATGTGTGTTCAGGTGAGAAGAAACACACACACACACACACACACCAGGGTTTCTTGTTGCCTCAAAGCAATAACAAGTGCTTGCACCACTTTTTCTAGCTATATGTGTAGTTTGAAAATTGAACCTGTGCTAGTAGGCTTTGAAAGCAAGCATAGAACAAATTTTGAGGCTATATAATAGGCAAGAAATTCTCCAAATTCACTCTTAAGCACAAAAAAAAAAATTGCCTTTCATTTATTCATCCAGTTCCAAATATGTCAGTTCTCTACCTTCTAATTTCCCCTATTCATAATCCATTTCCATTCATCCACACTGATCCCATCTCCATGGGAGTCCAAATAAGATTTTGTAGGGGATTATCTTTTCTTATTCTTTTGGGGAAAGCCTTTATATTAGTTACCTTTCTTGCTTCTATGATACAATTCCTGACAAAATCAACTTAAGGAAGGAAGGCTTTATTTCAGTTTACAATTCCAGGTTATAGTCTATGGTGACGGTGAAACCTTGGCAGCATGAAGTAGTGGGCCATGATGCACCCAGGGTCGAGAAGACAGAGCAGTGAATACCTATGCTCAGCAAGCTCTCTTTTTTATATGCAACCCAGGACATCCAGCCCATGGAATGCTTCTACTCAGCCCCATTAGCCGTACCTAGAACATACCTCACAAACATGCCCAGAGATTCATATGCATGGAAATTCTAAATTTGGTTAAGCTGACAACTGGAACATTAGGTTAATCATAACAACCTTGAATCTAAAAGAATTGGCACTGTGGTGTTCAGAAATCTTGCCTGTTTATTCTTTTAATAACTTTATCTTTTTTACCAAAATGATGAGCAAGGACCACAAATAAGTTTGGTAATGCATCAATCTACACAGTGACTTTAAAAGTAAAGGAAAAGAGAGCCTATCAAATAGAGGTGACAAATATGGAGTGAGAGATAAAAATGAGAAAAATAAATAGGAAGCAGATTCAGTGTGGTACACAGTTAGTGATGTACTTTTTATAACCAACTGGGAAGTTTTTGTTTTCTTCTTCATGTTTCATGCATTTTTGATGAAACAAATATGTTGAATGGATGTAGGTGGGTAAGTGTGGGTAGTGGTTTGACAAATGGGAAAGTAGGAGCTGTGGAAGATGTAAAGATGATATCCTAGAGAAATAATTTCTCTTTCAGAATAATTATGTACCCAAACATAATACCACTTGAATCTAATAAAATAAGGTTATAAAGTGATCTTGGTTATGTGGGCTTCTGTTCTTTCCACTTGATATTTTTGGAAAGTTGGTTCACATTTACATTGAGAAGACTAGGGTCTAATGTGAATGCAGTATATACATCTGGCTGCATGAGAATAATAATATATACATGGTAACCTTATGGGCACAGACCAAAGTCAGTTTCATGCTTTGTACAGCATTTCATCACCTATACAAAGGTGGAGGCAAACAAGGTGTTACTTATGTATTATAATTGCCAAGGCTGCCAACCATTGTGAAAAGGAAGGGTGTTGGCTTCTCATAAAAATTGGGATTAAACCCTGACACTTGAGACTTGAGAACATAATCTTGTGCTCTATTTGTTAGTATTATTTGTCAACTCAAGTGGGGCTAGGGACAAGATTAAAAAGGAGATACATATATATAGTGGTTGCCTTACAGGTGCTGAAAATTGGCAGATTTATTTATTATCATCACGATTTATGCTGGGCAGAAAAGATTGGTAAATAATTAAAATCTTTTTCTGTTATCAAAATGGTATTTTTAAGACAACTAGATGAAAAGCAGACTGTGTGCGTGCTGTAATCAGGTGCATTCTGAAGGATAACAGGCAGTGCAGCTGTCTGGAGATATAATTTTTCCTACTTTTGTCTGTTTGACATTTTACTATTCTTTGGGGAAGAAACATGTCAGCAGGGACTCCATTGTTCCTAAGAATGCAGTTTCTAGTGGTATTTGTGAGTAACTCAAATATCAGGCATGTGTACAAGCCTCATGCAGAATAGTAAAGCTAGTTACTTATTACACAGGAAATTTTACAGTCGTCATCTTCTAGAGTGCTTCTGAAAGTATGGGTCACTATATACTTTGCAATTCATCTCTTCCTCACAAGCACAAGAAAGTTAAAACTTTAAAAAAATTAGCTGTTTTCCAAATCTGATTAGATATCCATGCTCGCTTAGAGGGCATGTGACTCTCTGGGTGAAGAATGTCTGGATTTAACTGTATAACACCCATACCTTTCTGGTGGCTCCTGGGATATTGGAATAACAAACACATGATTGTATAAGTACAGGTGATATGTTTTCATTTGCAAGTTTATTCAATGTTAGAAGGCTGAGGATACAAAGGAATCAAAGAGCAGTTTGAATGTTCCCTCATTTTGTAATGTTTAACACTGTGTAGGAAGTTCTGATCTGTAAAGTAGCATGGATAGCAAGTAGTTCATGGAAAAGTGAAGATCTACAACATAAAGTACTTTCTATATGTCCACACATACTAGGTGTTCTGTAGATTTGGATGCACTTTCTACCCATTTCTAATCCCTCAAATATCCCTTCTTAATTATTAAAATCCAGATATTTCAAGGAATTTCATGTAATTTTTGAAATTATCATTTCATCTAGCTTGTCCATTATTTGAATTACTTTACTAAATCTATAAGTATGTAGTTTGCTAACTCCAGTATCTGTGAAGGGGATGCCTCAATTTTAATTATATATTTCATCTTTATGCTTGGTTCACATGATGCTAGATTTTTCTATCTAGAAAGTACTTTGCTTTTCATTGACACTATGTTGAATTTAGTCACATTAAGTCCCCCAAACTGGGTCTGGTTTGGGTGGAGTTGAAGACCAAATCAAGCCCTGTGCCTGTCTGTTTTACTCCCATTCCTCAGATGTGATTTCCTGGTTTGTGACTGAGTCTACACTGATAACTGAAAGATTACAGGAGTTTCAGCTCAAGTTCAGCTCTTTAGCTTACTAGGCATAGCTTCAAATGTTTGTCATCTAAATGGGGAGTGTTGTATGCATTTTGAGAAGTCATGTTTGGGGGAATTTTGCTTTTTGGTCAGTAGAATAGCAGAAAGGAATCCCTCTTCTTCCTATTCTTTTGCAGAACACAGTACATATTTCCTGAGGATAACTGATTTTTGTGTTTTCAGGTGTTTTAAATGACTGTCCAACATGACTATCCATCAGACCCTCACATGCTTTATTGCCTGACCTTATTTTCCTAGACCACAGTTCATTTTTGTCCTGCA